>NW_026700734.1:0-26055 GCF_030435755.1 Ochotona princeps | reverse complement strand
TGGTAGAGCATCCCACACAAACGAATGCTCCACATGCGGGTTTCACATGCCACCAACTCCACATTCACAGGCAACTTCAGCGCCACAGCCGTTTTCAGATAGCCCTCAATGCAAAGGCTCTAGACGCAAATATTGGTGTGAGAGCTAATTCAATCAAGGAAACATTGCCTGTTGGTGAAGGGCATATTGAAGAAGGATCAGCCGAGTGGTTCTTGTGGGAGAACAACTCCATTTGGCTCACTAACTTCACACACCATCAGGCTTCCAAGCAGCTCTCAAGGAAACTCAGTTTTCACACTCTATGCTTAGTGCCCTTTGTATGGCTAGGAATGAAATGAACCTGGTAGAGCATCCCACACAAACGAATGCTCCACATGCGGGTTTCACATGCCACCAACTCCACATTCACAGGCAACTTCAGCGCCACAGCCGTTTTCAGATAGCCCTCAATGCAAAGGCTCTAGACACCAATATTGGTGTGAGAGCTAATTCAATCAAGGAAACACTGCATGTTGGTGAAGGGCATATTGAAGAAGGATCAGCCGAGTGGTTCTTGTGGGAGAACAACTCCATTTGGCTCACTAACTTCACACACCATCAGGCTTCCAAGCAGCTCTCAAGGAAACTCAGTTTTCACACTCTATGCTTAGTGCCCTTTGAGTGCATTATCTAGGAATGAACCTGGTAGAGCATCCCACACAAACGAATGCTCCACATGCGGGTTTCACATGCCACCAACTCCACATTCACAGGCAACTTCAGTGCCACAGCCGTTTTCAGATAGCCCTCAATGCAAAGGCTCTAGACGCAAATATTGGTGTGAGAGCTATTCAATCAAGGAAACACTGCATGTTGGTGAAGGGCATATTGAAGAAGGATCAGCCGAGTGGTTCTTGTGGGAGAACAACTCCATTTGGCTCACTAACTTCACACACCATCAGGCTTCCAAGCAGCTCTCAAGGAAACTCAGTTTTCACACTCTATGCTTAGTGCCCTTTGAGTGCATTATCTAGGAATGAACCTGGTAGAGCATCCCACACAAACGAATGCTCCACATGCGGGTTTCACATGCCACCAACTCCACATTCACAGGCAACTTCAGCGCCACAGCCGTTTTCAGATAGCCCTCAATGCAAAGGCTCTAGACACCAATATTGGTGTGAGAGCTAATTCAATCAAGGAAACACTGCATGTTGGTGAAGGGCATATTGAAGAAGGATCAGCCGAGTGGTTCTTGTGGGAGAACAACTCCATTTGGCTCACTAACTTCACACACCATCAGGCTTCCAAGCAGCTCTCAAGGAAACTAAGTTTTCACACTCTATGCTTAGTGCCCTTTGTATGGCTAGGACTGAAATGAACCTGGTAGAGCATCCCACACAAACGAATGCTCCACATGCGGGTTTCACATGCCACCAACTGCACATTCACAGGCAACTTCAGCGCCACAGCCGTTTTCAGATAGCCCTCAATGCAAAGGCTCTAGACGCAAATATTGGTGTGAGAGCTAATTCAATCAAGGAAACACTGCATGTTGGTGAAGGGCATATTGAAGAAGGATCAGCCGAGTGGTTCTTGTGGGAGAACAACTCCATTTGGCTCACTAACTTCACACACCATCAGGCTTCCAAGCAGCTCTCAAGGAAACTCAGTTTTCACACTCTATGCTTAGTGCCCTTTGAGTGCATTATCTAGGAATGAACCTGGTAGAGCATCCCACACAAACGAATGCTCCACATGCGGGTTTCACATGCCACCAACTCCACATTCACAGGCAACTTCAGCGCCACAGCCGTTTTCAGATAGCCCTCAATGCAAAGGCTCTAGACGCAAATATTGGTGTGAGAGCTAATTCAATCAAGGAAACACTGCATGTTGGTGAAGGGCATATTGAAGAAGGATCAGCCGAGTGGTTCTTGTGGGAGAACAACTCCATTTGGCTCACTAACATCACACACCATCAGGCTTCCAAGCAGCTCTCAAGGAAACTCAGTTTTCACACTCTATGCTTAGTGCCCTTTGTATGGCTAGGACTGAAATGAACCTGGTAGAGCATCCCACACAAACGAATGCTCCACATGCGGGTTTCACATGCCACCAACTCCACATTCACAGGCAACTTCAGCGCCACGGCCGTTTTCAGATAGCCCTCAATGCAAAGGCTCTAGACACAAATATTGGTGTGAGAGCTAATTCAATCAAGGAAACACTGCATGTTGGTGAAGGGCATATTGAAGAAGGATCAGCCGAGTGGTTCTTGTGGGAGAACAACTCCATTTGGCTCACTAACTTCACACACCATCAGGCTTCCAAGCAGCTCTCAAGGAAACTCAGTTTTCACACTCTATGCTTAGTGCCCTTTGAGTGCATTATCTAGGAATGAACCTGGTAGAGCATCCCACACAAACGAATGCTCCACATGCGGGTTTCACATGCCACCAACTCCACATTCACAGGCAACTTCAGCTCCACAGCCGTTTTCAGATAGCCCTCAATGCAAAGGCTCTAGACGCAAATATTGGTGTGAGAGCTAATTCAATCAAGGAAACACTGCATGTTGGTGAAGGGCATATTGAAGAAGGATCAGCCGAGTGGTTCTTGTGGGAGAACAACTCCATTTGGCTCACTAACTTCACACACCATCAGGCTTCCAAGCAGCTCTCAAGGAAACTCAGTTTTCACACTCTATGCTTAGTGCCCTTTGAGTGCATTATCTAGGAATGAACCTGGTAGAGCATCCCACACAAACGAATGCTCCACATGCGGGTTTCACATGCCACCAACTCCACATTCACAGGCAACTTCAGCGCCACAGCCGTTTTCAGATAGCCCTCAATGCAAAGGCTCTAGACAGAAATATTGGTGTGAGAGCTAATTCAATCAAGGAAACACTGCATGTTGGTGAAGGGCATATTGAAGAAGGATCAGCCGAGTGGTTCTTGTGGGAGAACAACTCCATTTGGCTCACTAACTTCACACACCATCAGGCTTCCAAGCAGCTCTCAAGGAAACTCAGTTTTCACACTCTATGCTTAGTGCCCTTTGTATGGCTAGGAATGAAATGAACCTGGTAGAGCATCCCACACAAACGAATGCTCCACATGCGGGTTTCACATGCCACCAAATCCACATTCACAGGCAACTTCAGCGCCACAGCCGTTTTCAGATAGCCCTCAATGCAAAGGCTCTAGACGCAAATATTGGTGTGAGAGCTAATTCAATCAAGGAAACACTGCATGTTGGTGAAGGGCATATTGAAGAAGGATCAGCCGAGTGGTTCTTGTGGGAGAACAACTCCATTTGGCTCACTAACTTCACACACCATCAGGCTTCCAAGCAGCTCTCAAGGAAACTCAGTTTTCACACTCTATGCTTAGTGCCCTTTGAGTGCATTATCTAGGAATGAACCTGGTAGAGCATCCCACACAAACGAATGCTCCACATGCGGGTTTCACATGCCACCAACTCCACATTCACAGGCAACTTCAGCGCCACAGCCGTTTTCAGATAGCCCTCAATGCAAAGGCTCTAGACGCAAATATTGGTGTGAGAGCTAATTCAATCAAGGAAACACTGCATGTTGGTGAAGGGCATATTGAAGAAGGATCAGCCGAGTGGTTCTTGTGGGAGAACAACTCCATTTGGCTCACTAACTTCACACACCATCAGGCTTCCAAGCAGCTCTCAAGGAAACTCAGTTTTCACACTCTATGCTTAGTGCCCTTTGAGTGCATTATCTAGGAATGAACCTGGTAGAGCATCCCACACAAACGAATGCTCCACATGCGGGTTTCACATGCCACCAACTCCACATTCACAGGCAACTTCAGTGCCACAGCCGTTTTCAGATAGCCCTCAATGCAAAGGCTCTAGACGCAAATATTGGTGTGAGAGCTAATTCAATCAAGGAAACACTGCATGTTGGTGAAGGGCATATTGAAGAAGGATCAGCCGAGTGGTTCTTGTGGGAGAACAACTCCATTTGGCTCACTAACTTCACACACCATCAGGCTTCCAAGCAGCTCTCAAGGAAACTCAGTTTTCACACTCTATGCTTAGTGCCCTTTGAGTGCATTATCTAGGAATGAACCTGGTAGAGCATCCCACACAAACGAATGCTCCACATGCGGGTTTCACATGCCACCAACTGCACATTCACAGGCAACTTCAGCGCCACAGCCGTTTTCAGATAGCCCTCAATGCAAAGGCTCTAGACGCAAATATTGGTGTGAGAGCTAATTCAATCAAGGAAACACTGCATGTTGGTGAAGGGCATATTGAAGAAGGATCAGCCGAGTGGTTCTTGTGGGAGAACAACTCCATTTGGCTCACTAACTTCACACACCATCAGGCTTCCAAGCAGCTCTCAAGGAAACTCAGTTTTCACACTCTATGCTTAGTGCCCTTTGTATGGCTAGGAATGAAATGAACCTGGTAGAGCATCCCACACAAACGAATGCTCCACATGCGGGTTTCACATGCCACCAACTCCACATTCACAGGCAACTTCAGCGCCACAGCCGTTTTCAGATAGCCCTCAATGCAAAGGCTCTAGACGCAAATATTGGTGTGAGAGCTAATTCAATCAAGGAAACACTGCATGTTGGTGAAGGGCATATTGAAGAAGGATCAGCCGAGTGGTTCTTGTGGGAGAACAACTCCATTTGGCTCACTAACTTCACACACCATCAGGCTTCCAAGCAGCTCTCAAGGAAACTCAGTTTTCACACTCTATGCTTAGTGCCCTTTGAGTGCATTATCTAGGAATGAACCTGGTAGAGCATCCCACACAAACGAATGCTCCACATGCGGGTTTCACATGCCACCAACTCCACATTCACAGGCAACTTCAGCGCCACAGCCGTTTTCAGATAGCCCTCAATGCAAAGGCTCTAGACGCAAATATTGGTGTGAGAGCTAATTCAATCAAGGAAACACTGCATGTTGGTGAAGGGCATATTGAAGAAGGATCAGCCGAGTGGTTCTTGTGGGAGAACAACTCCATTTGGCTCACTAACTTCACACACCATCAGGCTTCCAAGCAGCTCTCAAGGAAACTCAGTTTTCACACTCTATGCTTAGTGCCCTTTGTATGGCTAGGACTGAAATGAACCTGGTAGAGCATCCCACACAAACGAATGCTCCACATGCGGGTTTCACATGCCACCAACTCCACATTCACAGGCACCTTCAGCGCCACAGCCGTTTTCAGATAGCCCTCAATGCAAAGGCTCTAGACGCAAATATTGGTGTGAGAGCTAATTCAATCAAGGAAACACTGCATGTTGGTGAAGGGCATATTGAAGAAGGATCAGCCAAGTGGTTCTTGTGGGAGAACAACTCCATTTGGCTCACTAACTTCACACACCATCAGGCTTCCAAGCAGCTCTCAAGGAAACTCAGTTTTCACACTCTATGCTTAGTGCCCTTTGAGTGCATTATCTAGGAATGAACCTGGTAGAGCATCCCACACAAACGAATGCTCCACATGCGGGTTTCACATGCCACCAACTCCACATTCACAGGCAACTTCAGCGCCACAGCCGTTTTCAGATAGCCCTCAATGCAAAGGCTCTAGACGCAAATATTGGTGTGAGAGCTAATTCAATCAAGGAAACACTGCATGTTGGTGAAAGGCATATTGAAGAAGGATCAGCCGAGTGGTTCTTGTGGGAGAACAACTCCATTTGGCTCACTAACTTCACACACCATCAGGCTTCCAAGCAGCTCTCAAGGAAACTCAGTTTTCACACTCTATGCTTAGTGCCCTTTGAGTGCATTATCTAGGAATGAACCTGGTAGAGCATCCCACACAAACGAATGCTCCACATGCGGGTTTCACATGCCACCAACTCCACATTCACAGGCAACTTCAGCGCCACAGCCGTTTTCAGATAGCCCTCAATGCAAAGGCTCTAGACGCAAATATTGGTGTGAGAGCTAATTCAATCAAGGAAACACTGCATGTTGGTGAAGGGCATATTGAAGAAGGATCAGCCGAGTGGTTCTTGTGGGAGAACAACTCCATTTGGCTCACTAACTTCACACACCATCAGGCTTCCAAGCAGCTCTCAAGGAAACTCAGTTTTCACACTCTATGCTTAGTGCCCTTTGAGTGCATTATCTAGGAATGAACCTGGTAGAGCATCCCACACAAACGAATGCTCCACATGCGGGTTTCACATGCCACCAACTCCACATTCACAGGCAACTTCAGCTCCACAGCCGTTTTCAGATAGCCCTCAATGCAAAGGCTCTAGACGCAAATATTGGTGTGAGAGCTAATTCAATCAAGGAAACACTGCATGTTGGTGAAGGGCATATTGAAGAAGGATCAGCCGAGTGGTTCTTGTGGGAGAACAACTCCATTTGGCTCACTAACTTCACACACCATCAGGCTTCCAAGCAGCTCTCAAGGAAACTCAGTTTTCACACTCTATGTTTAGTGCCCTTTGTATGGCTAGGACTGAAATGAACCTGGTAGAGCATCCCACACAAACGAATGCTCCACATGCGGGTTTCACATGCCACCAACTCCACATTCACAGGCAACTTCAGCGCCACAGCCGTTTTCAGATAGCCCTCAATGCAAAGGCTCTAGACGCAAATATTGGTGTGAGAGCTAATTCAATCAAGGAAACACTGCATGTTGGTGAAGGGCATATTGAAGAAGGATCAGCCAAGTGGTTCTTGTGGGAGAACAACTCCATTTGGCTCACTAACTTCACACACCATCAGGCTTCCAAGCAGCTCTCAAGGAAACTCAGTTTTCATACTCTATGCTTAGTGCCCTTTGAGTGCATTATCTAGGAATGAACCTGGTAGAGCATCCCACACAAACGAATGCTCCACATGCGGGTTTCACATGCCACCAACTCCACATTCACAGGCAACTTCAGCGCCACAGCCGTTTTCAGATAGCCCTCAATGCAAAGGCTCTAGACGCAATTATTGGTGTGAGAGCTACTTCAATCAAGGAAACACTGCATGTTGGTGAAGGGCATATTGAAGAAGGATCAGCCGAGTGGTTCTTGTGGGAGAACAACTCCATTTGGCTCACTAACTTCACACACCATCAGGCTTCCAAGCAGCTCTCAAGGAAACTCAGTTTTCACACTCTATGCTTAGTGCCCTTTGAGTGCATTATCTAGGAATGAACCTGGTAGAGCATCCCACACAAACGAATGCTCCACATGCGGGTTTCACATGCCACCAACTCCACATTCACAGGCAACTTCAGCTCCACAGCCGTTTTCAGATAGCCCTCAATGCAAAGGCTCTAGACGCAAATATTGGTGTGAGAGCTAATTCAATCAAGGAAACACTGCATGTTGGTGAAGGGCATATTGAAGAAGGATCAGCCGAGTGGTTCTTGTGGGAGAACAACTCCATTTGGCTCACTAACTTCACACACCATCAGGCTTCCAAGCAGCTCTCAAGGAAACTCAGTTTTCATACTCTATGTTTAGTGCCCTTTGAATGCATTATCTAGGAATGAACCTGGTAGAGCATCCCACACAAACGAATGTTCCACATGCGGGTTTCACATGCCACCAACTCCACATTCACAGGCAACTTCAGCGCCACAGCCGTTTTCAGATAGCCCTCAATGCAAAGGCTTTAGACGCAAATATTGGTGTGAGAGCTAATTCAATCAAGGAAACACTGCATGTTGGTGAAGGGCATATTGAAGAAGGATCAGCCGAGTGGTTCTTGTGGGAGAACAACTCCATTTGGCTCACTAACTTCACACACCATCAGGCTTCCAAGCAGCTCTCAAGGAAACTCAGTTTTCACACTCTATGTTTAGTGCCCTTTGAATGCATTATCTAGGAATGAACCTGGTAGAGCATCCCACACAAACGAATGTTCCACATGCGGGTTTCACATGCCACCAACTCCACATTCACAGGCAACTTCAGCGCCACAGCCGTTTTCAGATAGCCCTCAATGCAAAGGCTTTAGACGCAAATATTGGTGTGAGAGCTAATTCAATCAAGGAAACACTGCATGTTGGTGAAGGGCATATTGAAGAAGGATCAGCCGAGTGGTTCTTGTGGGAGAACAACTCCATTTGGCTCACTAACTTCACACACCATCAGGCTTCCAAGCAGCTCTCAAGGAAACTCAGTTTTCACACTCTATGTTTAGTGCCCTTTGTATGGCTAGGACTGAAATGAACCTGGTAGAGCATCCCACACAAACGAATGCTCCACATGCGGGTTTCACATGCCACCAACTCCACATTCACAGGCAACTTCAGCGCCACAGCCGTTTTCAGATAGCCCTCAATGCAAAGGCTCTAGACGCAAATATTGGTGTGAGAGCTAATTCAATCAAGGAAACACTGCCTGTTGGTGAAGGGCATATTGAAGAAGGATCAGCCGAGTGGTTCTTGTGGGAGAACAACTCCATTTGGCTCACTAACTTCACACACCATCAGGCTTCCAAGCAGCTCTCAAGGAAACTCAGTTTTCACACTCTATGCTTAGTGCCCTTTGAGTGCATTATCTAGGAATGAACCTGGTAGAGCATCCCACACAAACGAATGCTCCACATGCGGGTTTCACATGCCACCAACTCCACATTCACAGGCAACTTCAGCGCCACAGCCGTTTTCAGATAGCCCTCAATGCAAAGGCTCTAGACGCAAATATTGGTGTGAGAGCTAATTCAATCAAGGAAACACTGCATGTTGGTGAAGGGCATATTGAAGAAGGATCAGCCGAGTGGTTCTTGTGGGAGAACAACTCCATTTGGCTCACTAACTTCACACACCATCAGGCTTCCAAGCAGCTCTCAAGGAAACTCAGTTTTCACACTCTATGCTTAGTGCCCTTTGAGTGCATTATCTAGGAATGAACCTGGTAGAGCATCCCACACAAACGAATGCTCCACATGCGGGTTTCACATGCCACCAACTCCACATTCACAGGCAACTTCAGCGCCACAGCCGTTTTCAGATAGCCCTCAATGCAAAGGCTCTAGACGCAAATATTGGTGTGAGAGCTAATTCAATCAAGGAAACACTGCATGTTGGTGAAGGGCATATTGAAGAAGGATCAGCCGAGTGGTTCTTGTGGGAGAACAACTCCATTTGGCTCACTAACTTCACACACCATCAGGCTTCCAAGCAGCTCTCAAGGAAACTCAGTTTTCACACTCTATGCTTAGTGCCCTTTGAGTGCATTATCTAGGAATGAACCTGGTAGAGCATCCCACACAAACGAATGCTCCACATGCGGGTTTCACATGCCACCAACTCCACATTCACAGGCAACTTCAGCGCCACAGCCGTTTTCAGGTAGCCCTCAATGCAAAGGCTCTAGACGCAAATATTGGTGTGAGAGCTAATTCAATCAAGGAAACACTGCATGTTGGTGAAGGGCATATTGAAGAAGGATCAGCCGAGTGGTTCTTGTGGGAGAACAACTCCATTTGGCTCACTAACTTCACACACCATCAGGCTTCCAAGCAGCTCTCAAGGAAACTCAGTTTTCACACTCTATGCTTAGTGCCCTTTGTATGGCTAGGACTGAAATGAACCTGGTAGAGCATCCCACACAAATGAATGCTCCACATGCGGGTTTCACATGCCACCAACTCCACATTCACAGGCAACTTCAGCGCCACAGCCGTTTTCAGATAGCCCTCAATGCAAAGGCTCTAGACGCAAATATTGGTGTGAGAGCTAATTCAATCAAGGAAACACTGCATGTTGGTGAAGGGCATATTGAAGAAGGATCAGCCGAGTGGTTCTTGTGGGAGAACAACTCCATTTGGCTCACTAACTTCACACACCATCAGGCTTCCAAGCAGCTCTCAAGGAAACTCAGTTTTCACACTCTATGCTTAGTGCCCTTTGAGTGCATTATCTAGGAATGAACCTGGTAGAGCATCCCACACAAACGAATGCTCCACATGCGGGTTTCACATGCCACCAACTCCACATTCACAGGCAACTTCAGCGCCACAGCCGTTTTCAGATAGCCCTCAATGCAAAGGCTCTAGACGCAAATATTGGTGTGAGAGCTAATTCAATCAAGGAAACACTGCATGTTGGTGAAGGGCATATTGAAGAAGGATCAGCCGAGTGGTTCTTGTGGAGAACAACTCCATTTGGCTCACTAACTTCACACACCATCAGGCTTCCAAGCAGCTCTCAAGGAAACTCAGTTTTCACACTCTATGCTTAGTGCCCTTTGAGTGCATTATCTAGGAATGAACCTGGTAGAGCATCCCACACAAACGAATGCTCCACATGCGGGTTTCACATGCCACCAACTCCACATTCACAGGCAACTTCAGCGCCACAGCCGTTTTCAGGTAGCCCTCAATGCAAAGGCTCTAGACGCAAATATTGGTGTGAGAGCTAATTCAATCAAGGAAACACTGCATGTTGGTGAAGGGCATATTGAAGAAGGATCAGCCGAGTGGTTCTTGTGGGAGAACAACTCCATTTGGCTCACTAACTTCACACACCATCAGGCTTCCAAGCAGCTCTCAAGGAAACTCAGTTTTCACACTCTATGCTTAGTGCCCTTTGTATGGCTAGGACTGAAATGAACCTGGTAGAGCATCCCACACAAATGAATGCTCCACATGCGGGTTTCACATGCCACCAACTCCACATTCACAGGCAACTTCAGCGCCACAGCCGTTTTCAGATAGCCCTCAATGCAAAGGCTCTAGACGCAAATATTGGTGTGAGAGCTAATTCAATCAAGGAAACACTGCATGTTGGTGAAGGGCATATTGAAGAAGGATCAGCCGAGTGGTTCTTGTGGGAGAACAACTCCATTTGGCTCACTAACTTCACACACCATCAGGCTTCCAAGCAGCTCTCAAGGAAACTCAGTTTTCACACTCTATGCTTAGTGCCCTTTGAGTGCATTATCTAGGAATGAACCTGGTAGAGCATCCCACACAAACGAATGCTCCACATGCGGGTTTCACATGCCACCAACTCCACATTCACAGGCAACTTCAGCGCCACAGCCGTTTTCAGATAGCCCTCAATGCAAAGGCTCTAGACGCAAATATTGGTGTGAGAGCTAATTCAATCAAGGAAACACTGCATGTTGGTGAAGGGCATATTGAAGAAGGATCAGCCGAGTGGTTCTTGTGGGAGAACAACTCCATTTGGCTCACTAACTTCACACACCATCAGGCTTCCAAGCAGCTCTCAAGGAAACTCAGTTTTCACACTCTATGCTTAGTGCCCTTTGAGTGCATTATCTAGAAATGAACCTGGTAGAGCATCCCACACAAACGAATGCTCCACATGCGGGTTTCACATGCCACCAACTCCACATTCACAGGCAACTTCAGCGCCACAGCCGTTTTCAGATAGCCCTCAATGCAAAGGCTCTAGACGCAAATATTGGTGTGAGAGCTAATTCAATCAAGGAAACACTGCATGTTGGTGAAGGGCATATTGAAGAAGGATCAGCCGAGTGGTTCTTGTGGGAGAACAACTCCATTTGGCTCACTAACTTCACACACCATCAGGCTTCCAAGCAGCTCTCAAGGAAACTCAGTTTTCACACTCTATGCTTAGTGCCCTTTGAGTGCATTATCTAGAAATGAACCTGGTAGAGCATCCCACACAAACGAATGCTCCACATGCGGGTTTCACATGCCACCAACTCCACATTCACAGGCAACTTCAGCGCCACAGCCGTTTTCAGATAGCCCTCAATGCAAAGGCTCTAGACGCAAATATTGGTGTGAGAGCTAATTCAATCAAGGAAACACTGCCTGTTGGTGAAGGGCATATTGAAGAAGGATCAGCCGAGTGGTTCTTGTGGGAGAACAACTCCATTTGGCTCACTAACTTCACACACCATCAGGCTTCCAAGCAGCTCTCAAGGAAACTCAGTTTTCACACTCTATGCTTAGTGCCCTTTGAGTGCATTATCTAGGAATGAACCTGGTAGAGCATCCCACACAAACGAATGCTCCACATGCGGGTTTCACATGCCACCAACTCCACATTCACAGGCAACTTCAGCGCCACAGCCGTTTTCAGATAGCCCTCAATGCAAAGGCTCTAGACGCAAATATTGGTGTGAGAGCTAATTCAATCAAGAAAACACTGCATGTTGGTGAAGGGCATATTGAAGAAGGATCAGCCGTGTGGTTCTTGTGGGAGAACAACTCCATTTGGCTCACTAACTTCACACACCATCAGGCTTCCAAGCAGCTCTCAAGGAAACTCAGTTTTCACACTCTATGCTTAGTGCCCATTGAGTGCATTATCTAGGAATGAACCTGGTAGAGCATCCCACACAAACGAATGCTCCACATGCGGGTTTCACATGCCACCAACTCCACATTCACAGGCAACTTCAGCGCCACAGCCGTTTTCAGATAGCCCTCAATGCAAAGGCTCTAGACGCAAATATTGGTGTGAGAGCTAATTCAATCAAGGAAACACTGCATGTTGGTGAAGGGCATATTGAAGAAGGATCAGCCAAGTGGTTCTTGTGGGAGAACAACTCCATTTGGCTCACTAACTTCACACACCATCAGGCTTCCAAGCAGCTCTCAAGGAAACTCAGTTTTCATACTCTATGCTTAGTGCCCTTTGAGTGCATTATCTTGGAATGAACCTGGTAGAGCATCCCACACAAACGAATGCTCCACATGCGGGTTTCACATGCCACCAACTCCACATTCACAGGCAACTTCAGCGCCACAGCCGTTTTCAGATAGCCCTCAATGCAAAGGCTCTAGACGCAAATATTGGTGTGAGAGCTAATTCAATCAAGGAAACACTGCATGTTGGTGAAGGGCATATTGAAGAAGGATCAGCCGAGTGGTTCTTGTGGGAGAACAACTCCATTTGGCTCACTAACTTCACACACCATCAGGCTTCCAAGCAGCTCTCAAGGAAACTCAGTTTTCACACTCTATGTTTAGTGCCCTTTGTATGGCTAGGACTGAAATGAACCTGGTAGAGCATCCCACACAAACGAATGCTCCACATGCGGGTTTCACATGCCACCAACTCCACATTCACAGGCAACTTCAGCGCCACAGCCGTTTTCAGATAGCCCTCAATGCAAAGGCTCTAGACGCAAATATTGGTGTGAGAGCTAATTCAATCAAGGAAACAATGCATGTTGGTGAAGGGCATATTGAAGAAGGATCAGCCGAGTGGTTCTTGTGGGAGAACAACTCCATTTGGCTCACTAACTTCACACACCATCAGGCTTCCAAGCAGCTCTCAAGGAAACTCAGTTTTCACACTCTATGCTTAGTGCCCTTTGAGTGCATTATCTAGGAATGAACCTGGTAGAGCATCCCACACAAACGAATGCTCCACATGTGGGTTTCACATGCCACCAACTCCACATTCACAGGCAACTTCAGCGCCACAGCCGTTTTCAGATAGCCCTCAATGCAAACGCTCTAGACGCAAATATTGGTGTGAGAGCTAATTCAATCAAGGAAACACTGCATGTTGGTGAAGGGCATATTGAAGAATGATCAGCCGAGTGGTTCTTGTGGGAGAACAACTCCATTTGGCTCACTAACTTCACACACCATCAGGCTTCCAAGCAGCTCTCAAGGAAACTCAGTTTTCACACTCTATGCTTAGTGCCCTTTGTATGGCTAGGACTGAAATGAAGCTTGGTCAGCATCCCACACAAACGAATGCTCCACATGCGGGTTTCACATGCCACCAACTCCACATTCACAGGCAACTTCAGCGCCACAGCCGTTTTCAGATAGCCCTCAATGCAAAGGCTCTAGACGCAAATATTGGTGTGAGAGCTAATTCAATCAAGGAAACACTGCATGTTGGTGAAGGGCATATTGAAGAAGGATCAGCCGAGTGGTTCTTGTGGGAGAACAACTCCATTTGGCTCACTAACTTCACACACCATCAGGCTTCCAAGCAGCTCTCAAGGAAACTCAGTTTTCACACTCTATGCTTAGTGCCCTTTGAGTGCATTATCTAGGAATGAACCTGGTAGAGCATCCCACACAAACGAATGCTCCACATGCGGGTTTCACATGCCACCAACTCCACATTCACAGGCAACTTCAGCGCCACAGCCGTTTTCAGATAGCCCTCAATGCAAAGGCTCTAGACGCAAATATTGGTGTCAGAGCTAATTCAATCAAGGAAACACTGCATGTTGGTGAAGGGCATATTGAAGAAGGATCAGCCGAGTGGTTCTTGTGGGAGAACAACTCCATTTGGCTCACTAACTTCACACACCATCAGGCTTCCAAGCAGCTCTCAAGGAAACTCAGTTTTCATACTCTATGCTTAGTGCCCCTTGAGTGCATTATCTAGCAATGAACCTGGTAGAGCATCCCACACAAACGAATGCTCCACATGCGGGTTTCACATGCCACCAACTCCACATTCACAGGCAACTTCAGCGCCACAGCTGTTTTCAGATAGCCCTCAATGCAAAGGCTCTAGACGCAAATATTGGTGTGAGAGCTAATTCAATCAAGGAAACACTGCATGTTGGTGAAGGGCATATTGAAGAAGGATCAGCCGAGTGGTTCTTGTGGGAGAACAACTCCATTTGGCTCACTAACTTCACACACCATCAGGCTTCCAAGCAGCTCTCAAGGAAACTCAGTTTTCACACTCTATGTTTAGTGCCCTTTGTATGGCTAGGACTGAAATGAACCTGGTAGAGCATCCCACACAAACGAATGCTCCACATGCGGGTTTCACATGCCACCAACTCCACATTCACAGGCAACTTCAGCGCCACAGCCGTTTTCAGATAGCCCTCAATGCAAAGGCTCTAGACGCAAATATTGGTATGAGAGCTAATTCAATCAAGGAAACACTGCATGTTGGTGAAGGGCATATTGAAGAAGGATCAGCCGAGTGGTTCTTGTGGGAGAACAACTCCATTTGGCTCACTAACTTCACACACCATCAGGCTTCCAAGCAGCTCTCAAGGAAACTCAGTTTTCACACTCTATGTTTAGTGCCCTTTGTATGGCTAGGACTGAAATGAACCTGGTAGAGCATCCCACACAAACGAATGCTCCACATGCGGGTTTCACATGCCACCAACTCCACATTCACAGGCAACTTCAGCGCCACAGCCGTTTTCAGATAGCCCTCAATGCAAAGGATCTAGACGCAAATATTGGTGTGAGAGCTAATTCAATCAAGGAAACACTGCATGTTGGTGAAGGGCATATTGAAGAAGGATCAGCCGAGTGGTTCTTGTGGGAGAACAACTCCATTTGGCTCACTAACTTCACACACCATCAGGCTTCCAAGCAGCTCTCAAGGAAACTCAGTTTTCACACTCTATGCTTAGTGCCGTTTGAGTGCATTATCTAGGAATGAACCTGGTAGAGCATCCCACACAAACGAATGCTCCACATGCGGGTTTCACATGCCACCAACTCCACATTCACAGGCAACTTCAGCGCCACAGCCGTTTTCAGATAGCCCTCAATGCAAAGGCTCTAGACGCAAATATTGGTGTGAGAGCTAATTCAATCAAGGAAACACTGCATGTTGGTGAAGGGCATATTGAAGAAGGATCAGCCGAGTGGTTCTTGTGGGAGAACAACTCCATTTGGCTCACTAACTTCACACACCATCAGGCTTCCAAGCAGCTCTCAAGGAAACTCAGTTTTCACACTCTATGCTTAGTGCCCTTTGTATGGCTAGGACTGAAATGAACCTGGTAGAGCATCCCACACAAACGAATGCTCCACATGCGGGTTTCACATGCCACCAACTCCACATTCACAGGCAACTTCAGTGCCACAGCCGTTTTCAGATAGCCCTCAATGCAAAGGCTCTAGACGCAAATATTGGTATGAGAGCTAATTCAATCAAGGAAACACTGCATGTTGGTGAAGGGCATATTGAAGAAGGATCAGCCGAGTGGTTCTTGTGGGAGAACAACTCCATTTGGCTCACTAACTTCACACACCATCAGGCTTCCAAGCAGCTCTCAAGGAAACTCAGTTTTCACACTCTATGCTTAGTGCCCTTTGAGTGCATTATCTAGGAATGAACCTGGTAGAGCATCCCACACAAACGAATGCTCCACATGCGGGTTTCACATGCCACCAACTCCACATTCACAGGCAACTTCAGCGCCACAGCCGTTTTCAGATAGCCCTCAATGCAAAGGCTCTAGACGCAAATATTGGTGTGAGAGCTAATTCAATCAAGGAAACACTGCATGTGGTGAAGGGCATATTGAAGAAGGATCAGCCGAGTGGTTCTTGTGGGAGAACAACTCCATTTGGCTCACTAACTTCACACATCATCAGGCTTCCAAGCAGCTCTCAAGGAAACTCAGTTTTCACACTCTATGCTTAGTGCCCTTTGTATGGCTAGGACTGAAATGAACCTGGTAGAGCATCCCACACAAACGAATGCTCCACATGCGGGTTTCACATGCCACCAACTCCACATTCACAGGCAACTTCAGCGCCACAGCCATTTTCAGATAGCCCTCAATGCAAAGGCTCTAGACACAAATATTGGTATGAGAGCTAATTCAATCAAGGAAACACTGCATGTTGGTGAAGGGCATATTGAAGAAGGATCAGCCGAGTGGTTCTTGTGGGAGAACAACTCCATTTGGCTCACTAACTTCACACACCATCAGGCTTCCAAGCAGCTCTCAAGGAAACTCAGTTTTCACACTCTATGCATAGTGCCCTTTGAGTGCATTATCTAGGAATGAACCTGGTAGAGCATCCCACACAAACGAATGCTCCACATGCGGGTTTCACATGCCACCAACTCCACATTCACAGGCAACTTCAGCGCCACAGCCGTTTTCAGATAGCCCTCAATGCAAAGGCTCTAGACGCAAATATTGGTGTGAGAGCTAATTCAATCAAGGAAACACTGCATGTTGGTGAAGGGCATATTGAAGAAGGATCAGCCGAGTGGTTCTTGTGGGAGAACAACTCCATTTGGCTCACTAACTTCACACACCATCAGGCTTCCAAGCAGCTCTCAAGGAAACTCAGTTTTCACACTCTATGCTTAGTGCCCTTTGAGTGCATTATCTAGGAATGAACCTGGTAGAGCATCCCACACAAACGAATGCTCCACATGCGGGTTTCACATGCCACCAACTCCACATTCACAGGCAACTTCAGCGCCACAGCCGTTTTCAGATAGCCCTCAATGCAAAGGCTCTAGACGCAAATATTGGTATGAGAGCTAATTCAATCAAGGAAACACTGCATGTTGGTGAAGGGCATATTGAAGAAGGATCAGCCGAGTGGTTCTTGTGGGAGAACAACTCCATTTGGCTCACTAACTTCACACACCATCAGGCTTCCAAGCAGCTCTCAAGGAAACTCAGTTTTCACACTCTATGCTTAGTGCCCTTTGTATGGCTAGGACTGAAATGAACCTGGTAGAGCATCCCACACAAACGAATGCTCCACATGCGGGTTTCACATGCCACCAACTCCACATTCACAGGCAACTTCAGCGCCACAGCCGTTTTCAGATAGCCCTCAATGCAAAGGCTCTAGACACAAATATTGGTGTGAGAGCTAATTCAATCAAGGAAACACTGCATGTTGGTGAAGGGCATATTGAAGAAGGATCAGCCGAGTGGTTCTTGTGGGAGAACAACTCCATTTGGCTCACTAACTTCACACACCATCAGGCTTCCAAGCAGCTCTCAAGGAAACTCAGTTTTCACACTCTATGCTTAGTGCCCTTTGAGTGCATTATCTAGGAATGAACCTGGTAGAGCATCCCACACAAACGAATGCTCCACATGCGGGTTTCACATGCCACCAACTCCACATTCACAGGCAACTTCACCGCCACAGCCGTTTTCAGATAGCCCTCAATGCAAAGGCTCTAGACGCAAATATTGGTGTGAGAGCTAATTCAATCAAGGAAACACTGCATGTTGGTGAAGGGCATATTGAAGAAGGATCAGCCGAGTGGTTCTTGTGGGAGAACAACTCCATTTGGCTCACTAACTTCACACACCATCAGGCTTCCAAGCAGCTCTCAAGGAAACTCAGTTTTCACACTCTAGGCTTAGTGCCCTTTGAGTGCATTATCTAGGAATGAACCTGGTAGAGCATCCCACACAAACGAATGCTCCACATGCGGGTTTCACATGCCACCAACTCCACATTCACAGGCAACTTCAGCGCCACAGCCGTTTTCAGATAGCCCTCAATGCAAAGGCTCTAGACGCAAATATTGGTGTGAGAGCTAATTCAATCAAGGAAACACTGCATGTTGGTGAAGGGCATATTGAAGAAGGATCAGCCGAGTGGTTCTTGTGGGAGAACAACTCCATTTGGCTCACTAACTTCACACACCATCAGGCTTCCAAACAGCTCTCAAGGAAACTCAGTTTTCATACTCTATGCTTAGTGCCCTTTGAGTGCATTATCTAGGAATGAACCTGGTAGAGCATCCCACACAAACGAATGCTCCACATGCGGGTTTCACATGCCACCAACTCCACATTCACAGGCAACTTCAGCGCCACAGCCGTTTTCAGATAGCCCTCAATGCAAAGGCTCTAGACGCAATTATTGGTGTGAGAGCTACTTCAATCAAGGAAACACTGCATGTTGGTGAAGGGCATATTGAAGAAGGATCAGCCGAGTGGTTCTTGTGGGAGAACAACTCCATTTGGCTCACTAACTTCACACACCATCAGGCTTCCAAGCAGCTCTCAAGGAAACTCAGTTTTCACACTCTATGCTTAGTGCCCTTTGAGTGCATTATCTAGGAATGAACCTGGTAGAGCATCCCACACAAACGAATGCTCCACATGCGGGTTTCACATGCCACCAACTCCACATTCACAGGCAACTTCAGCTCCACAGCCGTTTTCAGATAGCCCTCAATGCAAAGGCTCTAGACGCAAATATTGGTGTGAGAGCTAATTCAATCAAGGAAACACTGCATGTTGGTGAAGGGCATATTGAAGAAGGATCAGCCGAGTGGTTCTTGTGGGAGAACAACTCCATTTGGCTCACTAACTTCACACACCATCAGGCTTCCAAGCAGCTCTCAAGGAAACTCAGTTTTCATACTCTATGTTTAGTGCCCTTTGAATGCATTATCTAGGAATGAACCTGGTAGAGCATCCCACACAAACGAATGCTCCACATGCGGGTTTCACATGCCACCAACTCCACATTCACAGGCAACTTCAGCGCCACAGCCGTTTTCAGATAGCCCTCAATGCAAAGGCTTTAGACGCAAATATTGGTGTGAGAGCTAATTCAATCAAGGAAACACTGCATGTTGGTGAAGGGCATATTGAAGAAGGATCAGCCGAGTGGTTCTTGTGGGAGAACAACTCCATTTGGCTCACTAACTTCACACACCATCAGGCTTCCAAGCAGCTCTCAAGGAAACTCAGTTTTCACACTCTATGTTTAGTGCCCTTTGTATGGCTAGGACTGAAATGAACCTGGTAGAGCATCCCACACAAACGAATGCTCCACATGCGGGTTTCACATGCCACCAACTCCACATTCACAGGCAACTTCAGCGCCACAGCCGTTTTCAGATAGCCCTCAATGCAAAGGCTCTAGATGCAAATATTGGTGTGAGAGCTAATTCAATCAAGGAAACACTGCATGTTGGTGAAGGGCATATTGAAGAAGGATCAGCCAAGTGGTTCTTGTGGGAGAACAACTCCATTTGGCTCACTAACTTCACACACCATCAGGCTTCCAAGCAGCTCTCAAGGAAACTCAGTTTTCACACTCTATGCTTAGTGCCCTTTGAGTGCATTATCTAGGAATGAACCTGGTAGAGCATCCCACACAAACGAATGCTCCACATGCGGGTTTCACATGCCACCAACTCCACATTCACAGGCAACTTCAGCGCCACAGCCGTTTTCAGATAGCCCTCAATGCAAAGGCTCTAGACGCAAATATTGGTGTGAGAGCTAATTCAATCAAGGAAACACTGCATGTTGGTGAAGGGCATATTGAAGAAGGATCAGCCAAGTGGTTCTTGTGGGAGAACAACTCCATTTGGCTCACTAACTTCACACACCATCAGGCTTCCAAGCAGCTCTCAAGGAAACTCAGTTTTCATACTCTATGCTTAGTGCCCTTTGAGTGCATTATCTTGGAATGAACCTGGTAGAGCATCCCACACAAACGAATGCTCCACATGCGGGTTTCACATGCCACCAACTCCACATTCACAGGCAACTTCAGCGCCACAGCCGTTTTCAGATAGCCCTCAATGCAAAGGCTCTAGACGCAAATATTGGTGTGAGAGCTAATTCAATCAAGGAAACACTGCATGTTGGTGAAGGGCATATTGAAGAAGGATCAGCCGAGTGGTTCTTGTGGGAGAACAACTCCATTTGGCTCACTAACTTCACACACCATCAGGCTTCCAAGCAGCTCTCAAGGAAACTCAGTTTTCACACTCTATGTTTAGTGCCCTTTGTATGGCTAGGACTGAAATGAACCTGGTAGAGCATCCCACACAAACGAATGCTCCACATGCGGGTTTCACATGCCACCAACTCCACATTCACAGGCAACTTCAGCGCCACAGCCGTTTTCAGATAGCCCTCAATGCAAAGGCTCTAGACGCAAATATTGGTGTGAGAGCTAATTCAATCAAGGAAACACTGCATGTTGGTGAAGGGCATATTGAAGAAGGATCAGCCGAGTGGTTCTTGTGGGAGAACAACTCCATTTGGCTCACTAACTTCACACACCATCAGGCTTCCAAGCAGCTCTCAAGGAAACTCAGTTTTCACACTCTATGCTTAGTGCCCTTTGAGTGCATTATCTAGGAATGAACCTGGTAGAGCATCCCACACAAACGAATGCTCCACATGTGGGTTTCACATGCCACCAACTCCACATTCACAGGCAACTTCAGCGCCACAGCCGTTTTCAGATAGCCCTCAATGCAAAGGCTCTAGACGCAAATATTGGTGTGAGAGCTAATTCAATCAAGGAAACACTGCATGTTGGTGAAGGGCATATTGAAGAAGGATCAGCCGAGTGGTTCTTGTGGGAGAACAACTCCATTTGGCTCACTAACTTCACACACCATCAGGCTTCCAAGCAGCTCTCAAGGAAACTCAGTTTTCACACTCTATGCTTAGTGCCCTTTGTATGGCTAGGACTGAAATGAAGCTTGGTCAGCATCCCACACAAACGAATGCTCCACATGCGGGTTTCACATGCCACCAACTCCACATTCACAGGCAACTTCAGCGCCACAGCCGTTTTCAGATAGCCCTCAATGCAAAGGCTCTAGACGCAAATATTGGTGTGAGAGCTAATTCAATCAAGGAAACACTGCATGTTGGTGAAGGGCATATTGAAGAAGGATCAGCCGAGTGGTTCTTGTGGGAGAACAACTCCATTTGGCTCACTAACTTCACACACCATCAGGCTTCCAAGCAGCTCTCAAGGAAACTCAGTTTTCACACTCTATGCTTAGTGCCCTTTGAGTGCATTATCTAGGAATGAACCTGGTAGAGCATCCCACACAAACGAATGCTCCACATGCGGGTTTCACATGCCACCAACTCCACATTCACAGGCAACTTCAGCGCCACAGCCGTTTTCAGATAGCCCTCAATGCAAAGGCTCTAGACGCAAATATTGGTGTGAGAGCTAATTCAATCAAGGAAACACTGCATGTTGGTGAAGGGCATATTGAAGAAGGATCAGCCGAGTGGTTCTTGTGGGAGAACAACTCCATTTGGCTCACTAACTTCACACACCATCAGGCTTCCAAGCAGCTCTCAAGGAAACTCAGTTTTCACACTCTATGTTTAGTGCCCTTTGTATGGCTAGGACTGAAATGAACCTGGTAGAGCATCCCACACAAACGAATGCTCCACATGCGGGTTTCACATGCCACCAACTCCACATTCACAGGCAACTTCAGCGCCACAGCCGTTTTCAGATAGCCCTCAATGCAAAGGATCTAGACGCAAATATTGGTGTGAGAGCTAATTCAATCAAGGAAACACTGCATGTTGGTGAAGGGCATATTGAAGAAGGATCAGCCGAGTGGTTCTTGTGGGAGAACAACTCCATTTGGCTCACTAACTTCACACACCATCAGGCTTCCAAGCAGCTCTCAAGGAAACTCAGTTTTCACACTCTATGCTTAGTGCCCTTTGAGTGCATTATCTAGGAATGAACCTGGTAGAGCATCCCACACAAACGAATGCTCCACATGCGGGTTTCACATGCCACCAACTCCACATTCACAGGCAACTTCAGCGCCACAGCCGTTTTCAGATAGCCCTCAATGCAAAGGCTCTAGACGCAAATATTGGTGTGAGAGCTAATTCAATCAAGGAAACACTGCATGTTGGTGAAGGGCATATTGAAGAAGGATCAGCCGAGTGGTTCTTGTGGGAGAACAACTCCATTTGGCTCACTAACTTCACACACCATCAGGCTTCCAAGCAGCTCTCAAGGAAACTCAGTTTTCACACTCTATGCTTAGTGCCCTTTGTATGGCTAGGACTGAAATGAACCTGGTAGAGCATCCCACACAAACGAATGCTCCACATGCGGGTTTCACATGCCACCAACTCCACATTCACAGGCAACTTCAGCGCCACAGCCGTTTTCAGATAGCCCTCAATGCAAAGGCTCTAGACGCAAATATTGGTGTGAGAGCTAATTCAATCAAGGAAACACTGCATGTTGGTGAAGGGCATATTGAAGAAGGATCAGCCGAGTGGTTCTTGTGGGAGAACAACTCCATTTGGCTCACTAACTTCACACACCATCAGGCTTCCAAGCAGCTCTCAAGGAAACTCAGTTTTCACACTCTATGCTTAGTGCCCTTTGAGTGCATTATCTAGGAATGAACCTGGTAGAGCATCCCACACAAACGAATGCTCCACATGCGGGTTTCACATGCCACCAACTCCACATTCACAGGCAACTTCAGCGCCACAGCCGTTTTCAGATAGCCCTCAATGCAAAGGCTCTAGACGCAAATATTGGTGTGAGAGCTAATTCAATCAAGGAAACACTGCATGTGGTGAAGGGCATATTGAAGAAGGATCAGCCGAGTGGTTCTTGTGGGAGAACAACTCCATTTGGCTCACTAACTTCACACATCATCAGGCTTCCAAGCAGCTCTCAAGGAAACTCAGTTTTCACACTCTATGCTTAGTGCCCTTTGTATGGCTAGGACTGAAATGAACCTGGTAGAGCATCCCACACAAACGAATGCTCCACATGCGGGTTTCACATGCCACCAACTCCACATTCACAGGCAACTTCAGCGCCAGAGCCATTTTCAGATAGCCCTCAATGCAAAGGCTCTAGACACAAATATTGGTATGAGAGCTAATTCAATCAAGGAAACACTGCATGTTGGTGAAGGGCATATTGAAGAAGGATCAGCCGAGTGGTTCTTGTGGGAGAACAACTCCATTTGGCTCACTAACTTCACACACCATCAGGCTTCCAAGCAGCTCTCAAGGAAACTCAGTTTTCACACTCTATGCATAGTGCCCTTTGAGTGCATTATCTAGGAATGAACCTGGTAGAGCATCCCACACAAACGAATGCTCCACATGCGGGTTTCACATGCCACCAACTCCACATTCACAGGCAACTTCAGCGCCACAGCCGTTTTCAGATAGCCCTCAATGCAAAGGCTCTAGACGCAAATATTGGTGTGAGAGCTAATTCAATCAAGGAAACACTGCATGTTGGTGAAGGGCATATTGAAGAAGGATCAGCCGAGTGGTTCTTGTGGGAGAACAACTCCATTTGGCTCACTAACTTCACACACCATCAGGCTTCCAAGCAGCTCTCAAGGAAACTCAGTTTTCACACTCTATGCTTAGTGCCCTTTGAGTGCATTATCTAGGAATGAACCTGGTAGAGCATCCCACACAAACGAATGCTCCACATGCGGGTTTCACATGCCACCAACTCCACATTCACAGGCAACTTCAGCGCCACAGCCGTTTTCAGATAGCCCTCAATGCAAAGGCTCTAGACGCAAATATTGGTGTGAGAGCTAATTCAATCAAGGAAACACTGCATGTTGGTGAAGGGCATATTGAAGAAGGATCAGCCGAGTGGTTCTTGTGGGAGAACAACTCCATTTGGCTCACTAACTTCACACACCATCAGGCTTCCAAGCAGCTCTCAAGGAAACTCAGTTTTCACACTCTATGCTTAGTGCCCTTTTTATGGCTAGGACTGAAATGAACCTGGTAGAGCATCCCACACAAACGAATGCTCACATGCGGGTTTCACATGCCACCAACTCCACATTCACAGGCAACTTCAGCGCCACAGCCGTTTTCAGAAAGCCCTCAATGCAAAGGCTCTAGACGCAAATATTGGTGTGAGAGCTAATTCAATCAAGGAAACACTGCATGTTGGTGAAGGGCATATTGAAGAAGGATCAGCCGAGTGGTTCTTGTGGGAGAACAACTCCATTTGGCTCACTAACTTCACACACCATCAGGCTTCCAAGCAGCTCTCAAGGAAACTCAGTTTTCACACTCTAGGCTTAGTGCCCTTTGAGTGCATTATCTAGGAATGAACCTGGTAGAGCATCCCACACAAACGAATGCTCCACATGCGGGTTTCACATGCCACCAACTCCACATTCACAGGCAACTTCAGCGCCACAGCCGTTTTCAGATAGCCCTCAATGCAAAGGCTCTAGACGCAAATATTGGTGTGAGAGCTAATTCAATCAAGGAAACACTGCATGTTGGTGAAGGGCATATTGAAGAAGGATCAGCCGAGTGGTTCTTGTGGGAGAACAACTCCATTTGGCTCACTAACTTCACACACCATCAGGCTTCCAAACAGCTCTCAAGGAAACTCAGTTTTCACACTCTATGCTTAGTGCCCTTTGAGTGCATTATCTAGGAATGAACCTGGTAGAGCATCCCACACAAACGAATGCTCCACATGCGGGTTTCACATGCCACCAACTCCACATTCACAGGCAACTTCAGCGCCACAGCCGTTTTCAGATAGCCCTCAATGCAAAGGCTCTAGACACAAATATTGGTGTGAGAGCTAATTCAATCAAGGAAACACTGCATGTTGGTGAAGGGCATATTGAAGAAGGATCAGCCGAGTGGTTCTTGTGGGAGAACAACTCCATTTGGCTCACTAACTTCACACACCATCAGGCTTCCAAGCAGCTCTCAAGGAAACTCAGTTTTCACACTCTATGCTTAGTGCCCTTTGTATGGCTAGGACTGAAATGAACCTGGTAGAGCATCCCACACAAACGAATGCTCCACATGCGGGTTTCACATGCCACCAACTCCACATTCACAGGCAACTTCAGCGCCACAGCCGTTTTCAGATAGCCCTCAATGCAAAGGCTCTAGACACAAATATTGGTGTGAGAGCTAATTCAATCAAGGAAACACTGCATGTTGGTGAAGGGCATATTGAAGAAGGATCAGCCGAGTGGTTCTTGTGGGAGAACAACTCCATTTGGCTCACTAACTTCACACACCATCAGGCTTCCAAGCAGCTCTCAAGGAAACTCAGTTTTCACACTCTATGCTTAGTGCCCTTTGAGTGCATTATCTAGGAATGAACCTGGTAGAGCATCCCACACAAACGAATGCTCCACATGCGGGTTTCACATGCCACCAACTCCACATTCACAGGCAACTTCACCGCCACAGCCGTTTTCAGATAGCCCTCAATGCAAAGGCTCTAGACGCAAATATTGGTGTGAGAGCTAATTCAATCAAGGAAACACTGCATGTTGGTGAAGGGCATATTGAAGAAGGATCAGCCGAGTGGTTCTTGTGGGAGAACAACTCCATTTGGCTCACTAACTTCACACACCATCAGGCTTCCAAGCAGCTCTCAAGGAAACTCAGTTTTCACACTCTATGCTTAGTGCCCTTTGAGTGCATTATCTAGGAATGAACCTGGTAGAGCATCCCACACAAACGAATGCTCCACATGCGGGTTTCACATGCCACCAACTCCACATTCACAGGCAACTTCAGCGCCACAGCCGTTTTCAGATAGCCCTCAATGCAAAGGCTCTAGACGCAAATATTGGTGTGAGAG
>NW_026700733.1:0-25184 GCF_030435755.1 Ochotona princeps | reverse complement strand
GGCATATTGAAGAAGGATCAGCCGAGTGGTTCTTGTGGGAGAACAACTCCATTTGGCTCACTAACTTCAAACACCATCAGGCTTCCAAGCAGCTCTCAAGGAAACTCAGTTTTCACACTCTATGCTTAGTGCCCTCTGAGTGCATTCTCTAGGAATGAACCTGGTAGAGCATCCCACACAAACGAATGCTCCACATGCGGGTTTCACATGACTCCAACTCCACATTCACAGGCAACTTCAGCGCCACAGACGTTTTCAGATAGCCCTCAATGCAAAGACTCTAGACGCAAATATTGGTGTGAGAGCTAATTCAATCAAGGAAACACTGCATGTTGGTGAAGGGCATATTGAAGAAGGATCAGCCGAGTGGTTCTTGTGGGAGAACAACTCCATTTGGCTCACTAACTTCACACACCATCAGGCTTCCAAGCAGCTCTCAAGGAAACTCAGTTTTCACACTCTATGCTTAGTGCCCTTTGAGTGCCTAGGACTGAAATGAAGCTTGGTGAGCATCCCACACAAACGATTGCTCCACATGCGGGTTTCACATGCCACCAACTCCACATTCACAGGTAACTTCAGCGCCACAGCCGTTTTCAGATAGCCCTCAATGCAAAGGCTCTAGACACAAATATTGGTGTGAGAGCTAATTCAATCAAGGAAACACTGCAGTTGGTGAAGGGCATATTGAAGAAGGATCAGCCGAGTGGTTCTTGTGGGAGAACAACTCCATTTGGCTCGCTAACTTCACACACCATCAGGCTTCCAAGCAGCTCTCAAGGAAACTCAGTTTTCACACTCTATGCTTAGTGCCCTTTGAGTGCATTTTCTAGCAATGAACCTGGTAGAGCATCCCACACAAACGAATGCTCCACATGCGAGTTTCTCATGCCACCAACTCCACATTCACAGGCAACTTCAGCGCCAAGGCGTTTTCAGATAGCCCTCAATGCAAAGGCTCTAGACACAAATATTGGTGGAGAGTTAATTCAATCAAGGAAACACTGCATGTTGGTGAAAGGCATATTGAAGAAGGATCAGCCGAGTGGTTCTTGTGGGAGAACAACTCCATTTGGCTCACTAACTTCACACACCATCAGGCTTCCAAGCAGCTCTCAAGGAAACTCAGTTTTCACACTCTATGCTTAGTGCCCTTTGAGTGCCTAGGACTGAAATGAAGCGTGGTGAGCATCCCACACAAACGAATGCTCCACATGCGGGTTTCACATTCCACCAACTCCACATTCACAGGCAACTTCAGCGCCACAGCCGTTTTCAGATAGCCCTCAATGCAAAGGCTCTAGACGCAAATATTGGTGTGAGAGCTAATTCAATCAAGGAAACACTGCATGTTGGTGAAGGGCATATTGAAGAAGGATCAGCCGAGTGGTTCTTGTGGGAGAACAACTCCATTTGGCTCACTAACTTCACACACCATCAGGCTTCCAAGCAGCTCTCAAGGAAACTCAGTTTTCACACTCTATGCTTAGTGCCCTTTGAGTGCATTATCTAGGAATGAACCTGGTAGAGCATCCCACACAAACGAATGCTCCACATGCGGGTTTCACATGACACCAACTCCACATTCTCAGGCAACTTCAGCGCCACAGCCGTTTTCAGATAGCCCTCAATGCAAAGGCTCTAGACGCAAATATTGGTGTGAGAGCTAATTCAATCAGGAAACACAGCATGTTGGTGAAGGGCATATTGAAGAAGGATCAGCCGAGTGGTTCTTGTGGGAGAACAGCTCCATTTGGCTCACTAACTTCACACACCATCAGGCTTCCAAGCAGCTCTCAAGGAAACTCAGTTTTCACACTCTATGCTTAGTGCCCTTTGAATGCCTAGGACCGAAATGAAGCTTGGTCAGCATCCCACACAAACGAATGCTCCACATGCGGGTTTCACATGCCACCAACTCCACATTCTCAGGCAACGTCAGCGCCACAGACATTTTCAGATAGCTCTCAATGCAAAGGCTCTAGACGCAAATATTGGTGGAGAGCTAATTCAATCAAGGAAACACTGCATGTTGGTGAAGGGCATATTGAAGAAGAATCAGCCGAGTGGTTCTTTTGGGAGAACAACTCCATTTGGCTCACTAACTTCACAAACCATCAGGCTTCCAAGCAGTTCTCAAGGAAACTCAGTTTTCACACTCTATGCTTAGTGCCCTTTGAGTGCATTATCTAGGAATGAACCTGGTAGAGCATCCCACACAAACGAATGCTCCACATGCGGGTTTCACATGCCACTAACTCCACATTCACAGGCAACTTCAGCGCCACAGCCGTTTTCAGATAGCCCTCAATGCAAAGGCTCTAGACGCAAATATTGGTGTGAGAGCTAATTCAATCAAGGAAACACTGCATGTTGCTGAAGGGCATATTGAAGGATCAGCCGAGTGGTTCTTGTGGGAGAACAACTCCATTTGGCTCACTAACTTCACACACCATCAGGCTTCCAAGCAGCTCTCAAGGAAACTCAGTTTTCACACTCTATGCTTAGTGCCCTTTGAGTGCCTAGGACTGAAATGAAGCTTGGTGAGCATCCCACACAAACGAATGCTCCACATGCGGGTTTCACATGCCACCAACTCCACATTCTCAGGCAACTTCAGCGCCACAGACGTTTTCAGATAGCTCTCAATGCAAAGGCTCTAGACGCAAATATTGGTGTGAGAGCTAATTCAATCAAGGAAACACTGCATGTTGGTGAACGGCATATTGAAGAAGAATCAGCCAAGTGGTTCTTGTGGGAGAACAACTCCATTTGGCTCACTAACTTCACAAACCATCCGGCTTCCAAGCAGTTCTCAAGGAAACTCAGTTTTCACACTCTATGCTTAGTGCCCTTTGAGTGCATTCTCTAGGAATTAACCTGGTAGAGCATCCCACACAAACGAATGCTCCACATGCGGGTTTCACATGCCACCACCTCCACATTCACAGGCAACTTCAGCGCCACAGCCGTTTTCAGATAGCCCTCAATGCAAAGGCTCTAGACACAAATATTGGTGTGAGAGCTAATTCAATCAAGGAAACACTGCATGTTGGTGAAGGGCATATTGAAGAAGGATCAGCCGAGTGGTTCTTGTGGGAGAACAACTCCATTTGGCTCACTAACTTCACACACCATCAGGCTTCCAAGCAGCTCTCAAGGAAACTCAGTTTTCACACTCTATGCTTAGTGCCCTTTGAGTGCCTAGGACTGAAATGAAGCTTGGTGAGCATCCCACACAAAAAAATGCTCCACATGTGGGTTTCACATGCCACCAACTCCACATTCACAGGCAACTTCAGCGCCACAGCCGTTTTCAGATAGCCCTCAATGCAAAGGCTCTAGACGCAAATATTGGTGTGAGAGCTAATTCAATCAAGGAAACACTGCATGTTGGTGAAGGGCATATTGAAGAAGGATCAGCCGAGTGGTTCTTGTGGGAGAACAACTCCATTTGGCTCACTAACTTCACTCACCATCAGGCTTCCAAGCAGCTCTCAAGGAAACTCAGTTTTCACACTCTATGCTTAGTGCCCTTTGAGTGCCTAGGACTGAAATGAAGCTTGGTGAGCATCCCACACAAACGAATGCTCCACATGCGGGTTTCACATTCCACCAACTCCACATTCACAGGCAACTTCAGCGCCACAGCCGTTTTCAGATAGCCCTCAATGCAAAGGCTCTAGACACAAATATTCGTGTGAGAGCTAATTCAATCAAGGAAACACTGCATGTTGGTGAAGGGCATATTGAAGAAGGATCAGCCGAGTGGTTCTTGTGGGAGAACAACTCCATTTGGCTCGCTAACTTCACACACCATCAGGCTTCCAAGCAGCTCTCAAGGAAACTCAGTTTTCACACTCTATGCTTAGTGCCCTTTGAGTGCATTCTCTAGGAATTAACCTGGTAGAGCATCCCACACAAACGAATGCTCCACATGCGGGTTTCACATGCCACCAACTCCACATTCACAGGCAACTTCAGCGCCACAGCCGTTTTCAGATAGCCCTCAATGCAAAGGCTCTAGACGCAAATATTGGTGTGAGAGCTAATTCAATCAGGAAACACAGCATGTTGGTGAAGGGCATATTGAAGAAGGATCAGCCGAGTGGTTCTTGTGGGAGAACAGCTCCATTTGGCTCACTAACTTCAAACACCATCAGGCTTCCAAGCAGCTCTCAAGGAAACTCAGTTTTCACACTCTATGCTTAGTGCCCTTTGAGTGCCTAGGACTGAAATGAAGCTTGGTGAGCATCCCACACAAACGAATGCTCCACATGCGGGTTTCACATGCCACCAACTCCACATTCACAGGCAACTTCAGCGCCACAGACGTTTTCAGATAGCCCTCAATGCAAAGGCTCTAGACGCAAATATTGGTGTGAGAGCTAATTCAATCAAGGAAACACTGCATGTTGGTGAAGGGCATATTGAAGAAGAATCAGCCAAGTGGTTCTTGTGGGAGAACAACTCCATTTGGCTCACTAACTTCACAAACCATCAGGCTTCCAAGCAGTTCTCAAGGAAACTCAGTTTTCACACTCTATGCTTAGTGCCCTTTGAGTGCATTCTCTAGGAATTAACCTGGTAGAGCATCCCACACAAACGAATGCTCCACATGCGGGTTTCACATGCCACCAACTCCACATTCACAGGCAACTTCAGTGCCACAGCCGTTTTCAGATAGCCGTCAACGCAAAGGCTCTAGACGCAAATATTCGTGTGAGAGCTAATTCAATCAAGGAAACACTGCATGTTGCTGAAGGGCATATTGAAGAAGGATCACCCGAGTGGTTCTTGTGGGAGAACAACTCCATTTGGCTCGCTAACTTCACACACCATCAGGCTTCCAAGCAGCTCTCAAGGAAACTCAGTTTTCACACTCTATGCTTAGTGCCCTTTGAGTGCATTCTCTAGGAATTAACCTGGTAGAGCATCCCACACAAACGAATGCTCCACATGCGGGTTTCACATGCCACCAACTCCACATTCTCAGGCAACTTCAGCGCCACAGCCGTTTTCAGATAGCCCTCAATGCAAAGGCTCTAGACGCAAATATTGGTGTGAGAGCTAATTCAATCAAGGAAACACTGCATGTTGGTGAAGGGCATATTGAAGAAGGATCAGCCGAGTGGTTCTTGTGGGAGAACAACTCCATTTGGCTCACTAACTACACACACCATCAGGCTTCCAAGCAGCTCTCAAGGAAACTCAGTTTTCACACTCTATGCTTAGTGCCCTTTTAGTGCCTAGGACCGAAATGAAGCTTGGTCAGCATCCCACACAAACGAATGCTCCACATGCGAGTTTCACATGCCACCAACTCCACATTCACAGGCAACTTCAGCGCCACAGCCGTTTTCAGATAGCCCTCAATGCAAAGGCTCTAGACGCAAATATTGGTGTGAGAGCTAATTCAATCAAGGAAACACTGCATGTTGGTGAAGGGCATATTGAAGAAGGATCAGCCAAGTGGTTCTTGTGGGAGAACAACTCCATTTGGCTCACAAACTTCACTCACCATCAGGCTTCCAAGCAGCTCTCAAGGAAACTCAGTTTTCACACTCTATGCATAGTGCCCTTTGAGTGCCTACGACTGAAATGAATCTTGGTGCGTATCTCACACAAACGATGCTCCACATGCGGGTTTCACATTCCACCAACTCCACATTCACAGGCAACTTCAGCGCCACAGCCGTTTTCAGATAGCCCTCAATGCAAAGGCTCTAGACGCAAATATTGGTGTGAGAGCTAATTCAATCAAGGAAACACTGCATGTTGCTGAAGGGCATATTGAAGAAGGATCAGCCAAGTGGTTCTTGTGGGAGAACAACTCCATTTGGCTCACAAACTTCACTCACCATCAGGCTTCCAAGCAGCTCTCAAGGAAACTCAGTTTTCACACTCTATGCTTAGTGCCCTTTCAGTGCAATATCTAGGAATGAACCTGGTAGAGCATCCCACACAAACGAATGCTACATATGCGGGTTTCACATGACACCAACTCCACATTCACAGGCAACTTCACCGCCACAGCCGTTTTCAGATAGCCGTCAATGCAAAGGCTCTAGACGCAAATATTGGTGTGAGAGCTAATTCAATCAAGGAAACACTGCATGTTGGTGAAGGGCATATTGAAGAAGGATCAGCCGAGTGGTTCTTGTGGGAGAACAACTCCATTTGGCTCACTAACTTCAAACACCATCAGGCTTCCAAGCAGCTCTCAAGGAAACTCAGTTTTCACACTCTATGCTTAGTGCCCTCTGAGTGCATTCTCTAGGAATGAACCTGGTAGAGCATCCCACACAAACGAATGCTCCACATGCGGGTTTCACATGACTCCAACTCCACATTCTCAGGCAACTTCAGCGCCACAGACGTTTTCAGATAGCCCTCAATGCAAAGACTCTAGACGCAAATATTGGTGTGAGAGCTAATTCAATCAAGGAAACACTGCATGTTGGTGAAGGGCATATTGAAGAAGGATCAGCCGAGTGGTTCTTGTGGGAGAACAACTCCATTTGGCTCACTAACTTCACACACCATCAGGCTTCCAAGCAGCTCTCAAGGAAACTCAGTTTTCACACTCTATGCTTAGTGCCCTTTGAGTGCCTAGGACTGAAATGAAGCTTGGTGAGCATCCCACACAAACGAATGCTCCACATGCGGGTTTCACATGCCACCAACTCCACATTCACAGGTAACTTCAGCGCCACAGCCGTTTTCAGATAGCCCTCAATGCAAAGGCTCTAGACACAAATATTGGTGTGAGAGCTAATTCAATCAAGGAAACACTGCAGTTGGTGAAGGGCATATTGAAGAAGGATCAGCCGAGTGGTTCTTGTGGGAGAACAACTCCATTTGGCTCTCTAACTTCACACACCATCAGGCTTCCAAGCAGCTCTCAAGGAAACTCAGTTTTCACACTCTATGCTTAGTGCCCTTTGAGTGCATTTTCTAGCAATGAACCTGGTAGAGCATCCCACACAAACGAATGCTCCACATGCGGGTTTCACATTCCACCAACTCCACATTCACAGGCAACTTCAGCGCCACAGCCGTTTTCAGATAGCCCTCAATGCAAAGGCTCTAGACACAAATATTGGTGTGAGAGCTAATTCAATCAAGGAAACACTGCATGTTGGTGAAGGGCATATTGAAGAAGGATCAGCCGAGTGGTTCTTGTGGGAGAACAACTCCATTTGGCTCACTAACTTCACAAACCATCCGGCTTCCAAGCAGTTCTCAAGGAAACTCAGTTTTCACACTCTATGCTTAGTGCCCTTTGAGTGCATTCTCTAGTAATTAACCTGGTAGAGCATCCCACACAAACGAATGCTCCACATGCGGGTTTCACATGCCACCACCTCCACATTCACAGGAAACTTCAGCGCCACAGCCGTTTTCAGATAGCCCTCAATGCAAAGGCTCTAGACACAAATATTGGTGTGAGAGCTAATTCAATCAAGGAAACACTGCATGTTGGTGAAGGGCATATTGAAGAAGGATCAGCCGAGTGGTTCTTGTGGGAGAACAACTCCATTTGGCTCACTAACTTCACACACCATCAGGCTTCCAAGCAGCTCTCAAGGAAACTCAGTTTTCACACTCTATGCTTAGTGCCCTTTGAGTGCCTAGGACTGAAATGAAGCTTGGTGAGCATCCCACACAAAAAAATGCTCCACATGTGGGTTTCACATGCCACCAACTCCACATTCACAGGCAACTTCAGCGCCACAGCCGTTTTCAGATAGCCCTCAATGCAAAGGCTCTAGACGCAAATATTGGTGTGAGAGCTAATTCAATCAAGGAAACACTGCATGTTGGTGAAGGGCATATTGAAGAAGGATCAGCCGAGTGGTTCTTGTGGGAGAACAACTCCATTTGGCTCACTAACTTCACTCACCATCAGGCTTCCAAGCAGCTCTCAAGGAAACTCAGTTTTCACACTCTATGCTTAGTGCCCTTTGAGTGCCTAGGACCGAAATGATGCTTGGTCAGCATCCCACACAAACGAATGCTCCACATGCGGGTTTCACATGCCACCACCTCCACATTCACAGGCAACTTCAGCGCCACAGCCGTTTTCAGATAGCCCTCAATGCAAAGGCTCTAGACGCAAATATTGGTGTGAGAGCTAATTCAATCAGGAAACACAGCATGTTGGTGAAGGGCATATTGAAGAAGGATCAGCCGAGTGGTTCTTGTGGGAGAACAGCTCCATTTGGCTCACTAACTTCAAACACCATCAGGCTTCCAAGCAGCTCTCAAGGAAACTCAGTTTTCACACTCTATGCTTAGTGCCCTTTGAGTGCCTAGGACTGAAATGAAGCTTGGTGAGCATCCCACACAAACGAATGCTCCACATGCGGGTTTCACATGCCACCAACTCCACATTCACAGGCAACTTCAGCGCCACAGACGTTTTCAGATAGCTCTCAATGCAAAGGCTCTAGACGCAAATATTGGTGTGAGAGCTAATTCAATCAAGGAAACACTGCATGTTGGTGAAGGGCATATTGAAGAAGAATCAGCCGAGTGGTTCTTGTGGGAGAACAACTCCATTTGGCTCACTAACTTCACACACCATCAGGCTTCCAAGCAGTTCTCAAGGAAACTCAGTTTTCACACTCTATGCTTAGTGCCCTTTGAGTGCATTCTCTAGGAATTAACCTGGTAGAGCATCCCACACAAACGAATGCTCCACATGCGGGTTTCACATGCCACCAACTCCACATTCACAGGCAACTTCAGCGCCACAGCCGTTTTCAGATAGGCCTCAATGCAAAGGCTCTAGACGCAAATATTGGTGTGAGAGCTAATTCAATCAAGGAAACACTGCATGTTGGTGAAGGGCATATTGAAGAAGGATCAGCCGAGTGGTTCTAGTGGGAGAACAACTCCATTTGGCTCACTAACTTCACACACCATCAAGCTTCCAAGCAGCTCTCAAAGAAACTCAGTTTTCACACTCTATGCTTAGTGCCCTTTCAGTGCCTAGGACTGAAATGAAGCTTGGTGCGTATCTCACACAAACGAATGCTCCACATGCGGGTTTCACATTCCACCAACTCCACATTCACAGGCAACTTCAGCGCCACAGCCGTTTTCAGATAGCCCTCAATGCAAAGGCTCTAGATGCAAATATTGGTGTGAGAGCTAATTCAATCAAGGAAACACTGCATGTTGGTGAAGGGCATATTGAAGAAGGATCAGCCGAGTGGTTCTTGTGGGAGAACAACTCCATTTGGCTCACTAACTTCACACACCATCAGGCTTCCAAGCAGCTCTCAAGGAAACTCAGTTTTCACACTCTATGCTTAGTGCCCTTTGAGTGCCTAGGACTGAAATGAAGCTTGGTGAGCATCCCACACAAACGAATGCTCCACATGCGGGTTTCACATGCCACCAACTCCACATTCACAGGCAACTTCAGTGCCACAGCCGTTTTCAGATAGCCGTCAACGCAAAGGCTCTAGACGCAAATATTCGTGTGAGAGCTAATTCAATCAAGGAAACACTGCATGTTGGTGAAGGGCAAATTGAAGAAGGATCAGCCGAGTGGTTCTTGTGGGAGAACAACTCCATTTGGCTCGCTAACTTCACACACCATCAGGCTTCCAAGCAGCTCTCAAGGAAACTCAGTTTTCACACTCTATGCTTAGTGCCCTTTGAGTGCATTCTCTAGGAATTAACCTGGTAGAGCATCCCACACAAACGAATGCTCCACATGCGGGTTTCACATGACACCAACTCCACATTCACAGGCAACTTCAGCGACACAGCCATTTTCAGATAGCCCTCAATGCAAAGGCTCTAGACGCAAATATTGGTGTGAGAGCTAATTCAATCAGGAAACACAGCATGTTGGTGAAGGGCATATTGAAGAAGGATCAGCCGAGTGGTTCTTGTGGGAGAACAGCTCCATTTGGCTCACTAACTTCACACACCATCAGGCTTCCAAGCAGCTCTCAAGGAAACTCAGTTTTCACACTCTATGCTTAGTGCCCTTTGAGTGCCTAGGACTGAAATGAAGCTTGGTGAGCATCCCACACAAACGAATGCTCCACATGCGGGTTTCACATGCCACCAACTCCACATTCTCAGGCAACTTCAGCGCCACAGACGTTTTCAGATAGCTCTCAATGCAAAGGCTCTAGACGCAAATATTGGTGTGAGAGCTAATTCAATCAAGGAAACACTGCATGTTGGTGAAGGGCATATTGAAGAAGAATCAGCCAAGTGGTTCTTGTGGGAGAACAACTCCATTTGGCTCACTAACTTCACAAACCATCCGGCTTCCAAGCAGTTCTCAAGGAAACTCAGTTTTCACACTCTATGCTTAGTGCCCTTTGAGTGCATTCTCTAGTAATTAACCTGGTAGAGCATCCCACACAAACGAATGCTCCACATGCGGGTTTCACATGCCACCACCTCCACATTCACAGGCAACTTCAGCGCCACAGCCGTTTTCAGATAGCCCTCAATGCAAAGGCTCTAGAAACAAATATTGGTGTGAGAGCTAATTCAATCAAGGAAACACTGCATGTTGGTGAAGGGCATATTGAAGAAGGATCAGCCGAGTGGTTCTTGTGGGAGAACAACTCCATTTGGCTCACTAACTTCACACACCATCAGGCTTCCAAGCAGCTCTCAAGGAAACTCAGTTTTCACACTCTATGCTTAGTGCCCTTTGAGTGCCTAGGACTGAAATGAAGCTTGGTGAGCATCCCACACAAACGAATGCTCCACATGCGGGTTTCACATGCCACCAACTCCACATTCTCAGGCAACTTCAGCGCCACAGACGTTTTCAGATAGCTCTCAATGCAAAGGCTCTAGACGCAAATATTGGTGTGAGAGCTAATTCAATCAAGGAAACACTGCATGTTGGTGAAGGGCATATTGAAGAAGAATCAGCCAAGTGGTTCTTGTGGGAGAACAACTCCATTTGGCTCACTAACTTCACAAACCATCCGGCTTCCAAGCAGTTCTCAAGGAAACTCAGTTTTCACACTCTATGCTTAGTGCCCTTTGAGTGCATTCTCTAGTAATTAACCTGGTAGAGCATCCCACACAAACGAATGCTCCACATGCGGGTTTCACATGCCACCACCTCCACATTCACAGGCAACTTCAGCGCCACAGCCGTTTTCAGATAGCCCTCAATGCAAAGGATCTAGACACAAATATTGGTGTGAGAGCTAATTCAATCAAGGAAACACTGCATGTTGGTGAAGGGCATATTGAAGAAGGATCAGCCGAGTGGTTCTTGTGGGAGAACAACTCCATTTGGCTCACTAACTTCACACACCATCAGGCTTCCAAGCAGCTCTCAAGGAAACTCAGTTTTCACACTCTATGCTTAGTGCCCTTTGAGTGCCTAGGACTGAAATGAAGCTTGGTGAGCATCCCACACAAAAAAATGCTCCACATGTGGGTTTCACATGCCACCAACTCCACATTCACAGGCAACTTCAGCGCCACAGCCGTTTTCAGATAGCCCTCAATGCAAAGGCTCTAGACGCAAATATTGGTGTGAGAGCTAATTCAATCAAGGAAACACTGCATGTTGGTGAAGGGCATATTGAAGAAGGATCAGCCAAGTGGTTCTTGTGGGAGAACAACTCCATTTGGCTCACTAACTTCACTCACCATCAGGCTTCCAAGCAGCTCTCAAGGAAACTCAGTTTTCACACTCTATGCTTAGTGCCCTTTGAGTGCCTAGGACCGAAATGATGCTTGGTCAGCATCCCACACAAACGAATGCTCCACATGCGGGTTTCACATGCCACCACCTCCACATTCACAGGCAACTTCAGCGCCACAGCCGTTTTCAGATAGCCCTCAATGCAAAGGCTCTAGACACAAATATTGGTGTGAGAGCTAATTCAATCAAGGAAACACTGCATGTTGGTGAAGGGCATATTGAAGGATCAGCCGAGTGGTTCTTGTGGGAGAACAACTCCATTTGGCTCACTAACTACACACACCATCAGGCTTCCAAGCAGCTCTCAAGGAAACTCACTTTTCACACTCTATGCTTAGTGCCCTTTGAGTGCCTAGGACTGAAATGAAGCTTGGTGAGCATCCCACACAAAAAAATGCTCCACATGCGGGTTTCACATGCCACCAACTCCACATTCACAGGCAACTTCAGCGCCACAGCCGTTTTCAGATAGCCCTCAATGCAAAGGCTCTAGACGCAAATATTGGTGTGAGAGCTAATTCAATCAGGAAACACAGCATGTTGGTGAAGGGCATATTGAAGAAGGATCAGCCGAGTGGTTCTTGTGGGAGAACAGCTCCATTTGGCTCACTAACTTCAAACACCATCAGGCTTCCAAGCAGCTCTCAAGGAAACTCAGTTTTCACACTCTATGCTTAGTGCCCTTTGAGTGCCTAGGACTGAAATGAAGCTTGGTGAGCATCCCACACAAACGAATGCTCCACATGCGGGTTTCACATGCCACCAACTCCACATTCACAGGCAACTTCAGCGCCACAGACGTTTTCAGATAGCTCTCAATGCAAAGGCTCTAGACGCAAATATTGGTGTGAGAGCTAATTCAATCAAGGAAACACTGCATGTTGGTGAAGGGCATATTGAAGAAGAATCAGCCGAGTGGTTCTTGTGGGAGAACAACTCCATTTGGCTCACTAACTTCACACACCATCAGGCTTCCAAGCAGTTCTCAAGGAAACTCAGTTTTCACACTCTATGCTTAGTGCCCTTTGAGTGCATTCTCTAGGAATTAACCTGGTAGAGCATCCCACACAAACGAATGCTCCACATGCGGGTTTCACATGCCACCAACTCCACATTCACAGGCAACTTCAGCGCCACAGCCGTTTTCAGATAGGCCTCAATGCAAAGGCTCTAGACGCAAATATTGGTGTGAGAGCTAATTCAATCAAGGAAACACTGCATGTTGGTGAAGGGCATATTGAAGAAGGATCAGCCGAGTGGTTCTAGTGGGAGAACAACTCCATTTGGCTCACTAACTTCACACACCATCAAGCTTCCAAGCAGCTCTCAAAGAAACTCAGTTTTCACACTCTATGCTTAGTGCCCTTTGAGTGCCTAGGACTGAAATGAAGCTTGGTGAGCATCCCACACAAAAAAATGCTCCACATGCGAGTTTCACATGCCACCAACTCCACATTCACAGGCAACTTCAGCGCCACAGCCGTTTTCAGATAGCCCTCAATGCAAAGGCTCTAGACGCAAATATTGGTGTGAGAGCTAATTCAATCAAGGAAACACTGCATGTTGGTGAAGGGCATATTGAAGAAGGATCAGCCGAGTGGTTCTTGTGGGAGAACAACTCCATTTGGCTCGCTAACTTCACACACCATCAGGCTTCCAAGCAGCTCTCAAGGAAACTCAGTTTTCACACTCTATGCATAGTGCCCTTTGAGTGCCTACGACTGAAATGAATCTTGGTGCGTATCTCACACAAACGAATGCTCCACATGCGGGTTTCACATTCCACCAACTCCACATTCACAGGCAACTTCAGCGCCACAGCCGTTTTCAGATAGCCCTCAATGCAAAGGCTCTAGATGCAAATATTGGTGTGAGAGCTAATTCAATCAAGGAAACACTGCATGTTGGTGAAGGGCATATTGAAGAAGGATCAGCCGAGTGGTTCTTGTGGGAGAACAACTCCATTTGGCTCACTAACTTCACACACCATCAGGCTTCCAAGCAGCTCTCAAGGAAACTCAGTTTTCACACTCTATGCTTAGTGCCCTTTGAGTGCCTAGGACTGAAATGAAGCTTGGTGAGCATCCCACACAAACGAATGCTCCACATGCGGGTTTCACATGCCACCAACTCCACATTCACAGGCAACTTCAGTGCCACAGCCGTTTTCAGATAGCCGTCAACGCAAAGGCTCTAGACGCAAATATTCGTGTGAGAGCTAATTCAATCAAGGAAACACTGCATGTTGGTGAAGGGCAAATTGAAGAAGGATCAGCCGAGTGGTTCTTGTGGGAGAACAACTCCATTTGGCTCGCTAACTTCACACACCATCAGGCTTCCAAGCAGCTCTCAAGGAAACTCAGTTTTCACACTCTATGCTTAGTGCCCTTTGAGTGCATTCTCTAGGAATTAACCTGGTAGAGCATCCCACACAAACGAATGCTCCACATGCGGGTTTCACATGACACCAACTCCACATTCACAGGCAACTTCAGCGACACAGCCATTTTCAGATAGCCCTCAATGCAAAGGCTCTAGACGCAAATATTGGTGTGAGAGCTAATTCAATCAGGAAACACAGCATGTTGGTGAAGGGCATATTGAAGAAGGATCAGCCGAGTGGTTCTTGTGGGAGAACAGCTCCATTTGGCTCACTAACTTCACACACCATCAGGCTTCCAAGCAGCTCTCAAGGAAACTCAGTTTTCACACTCTATGCTTAGTGCCCTTTGAGTGCCTAGGACTGAAATGAAGCTTGGTGAGCATCCCACACAAACGAATGCTCCACATGCGGGTTTCACATGCCACCAACTCCACATTCTCAGGCAACTTCAGCGCCACAGACGTTTTCAGATAGCTCTCAATGCAAAGGCTCTAGACGCAAATATTGGTGGAGAGCTAATTCAATCAAGGAAACACTGCATGTTGGTGAAGGGCATATTGAAGAAGAATCAGCCAAGTGGTTCTTTTGGGACAACAACTCCATTTGGCTCACTAACTTCACACACCATCAGGCTTCCAAGCAGCTCTCAAGGAAACTCAGTTTTCACACTCTATGCTTAGTGCCCTTTGAGTGCATTATCTAGGAATGAACCTGGTAGAGCATCCCACACAAACGAATGCTCCACATGCGGGTTTCACATGCCACCAACTCCACATTCACAGGCAACTTCAGCGCCACAGCCGTTTTCAGATAGCCCTCAATGCAAAGGCTCTAGACGCAAATATTGGTGTGAGAGCTAATTCAATCAAGGAAACACTGCATGTTGGTGAAGGGCATATTGAAGAAGGATCAGCCGAGTGGTTCTTGTGGGAGAACAACTCCATTTGGCTCACTAACTTCACTCACCATCAGGCTTCCAAGCAGCTCTCAAGGAAACTCAGTTTTCACACTCTATGCTTAGTGCCCTTTGAGTGCCTAGGACTGAAATGAAGCTTGGTGAGCATCCCACACAACGAATGCTACATATGCGGGTTTCACATGCCACCAACTCCACATTCACAGGCAACTTCAGCGCCACAGCCGTTTTCAGATAGCCCTCAATGCAAAGGCTCTAGACGCAAATATTGGTGTGAGAGCTAATTGAATCAAGGAAACACTGCATGTTGGTGAAGGGCATATTGAAGAAGGATCAGCCGAGTGGTTCTTGTGGGAGAACAACTCCATTTGGCTCACTAACTTCACTCACCATCAGGCTTCCAAGCAGCTCTCAAGGAAACTCAGTTTTCACACTCTATGCTTAGTGCCCTTTGAGTGCCTAGGACCGAAATGAAGCTTGGTCAGCATCCCACACAAACGAATGCTCCACATGCGAGTTTCACATGCCACCAACTCCACATTCACAGGCAACTTCAGCGCCACAGCCGTTTTCAGATAGCCCTCAAGGCAAAGGCTCTAGACGCAAATATTGGTGTGAGAGCTAATTCAATCAAGGAAACACTGCATGTTGGTGAAGGGCATATTGAAGAAGGATCAGCCAAGTGGTTCTTGTGGGAGAACAACTCCATTTGGCTCACAAACTTCACTCACCATCAGGCTTCCAAGCAGCTCTCAAGGAAACTCAGTTTTCACACTCTATGCATAGTGCCCTTTGAGTGCCTAGGACTGAAATGAAGCTTGGTGAGCATCCCACACAAACGAATGCTCCACATGCGGGTTTCACATGCCACCAACTCCACATTCTCAGGCAACTTCAGCGCCACAGACGTTTTCAGATAGCTCTCAATGCAAAGGCTCTAGACGCAAATATTGGTGTGAGAGCTAATTCAATCAAGGAAACACTGCATGTTGGTGAAGGGCATATTGAAGAAGAATCAGCCAAGTGGTTCTTTTGGGACAACAACTCCATTTGGCTCACTAACTTCACAAACCATCAGGCTTCCAAGCAGTTCTCAAGGAAACTCAGTTTTCACACTCTATGCTTAGTGCCCTTTGAGTGCATTATCTAGGAATGAACCTGGTAGAGCATCCCACACAAACGAATGCTCCACATGCGGGTTTCACATGCCACCAACCCCATATTCACAGGCAACTTCAGCGCCACAGCCGTTTTCAGATAGCCCTCAATGCAAAGGCTCTAGACGCAAATATTGGTGTGAGAGCTAATTCAATCAAGGAAACACTGCATGTTGGTGAAGGGCATATTGAAGAAGGATCAGCCGAGTGGTTCTTGTGGGAGAACAACTCCATTTGGCTCACTAACTTCACACACCATCAGGCTTCCAAGCAGCTCTCAAGGAAACTCAGTTTTCACACTCTATGCTTAGTGCCCTTTGAGTGCCTAGGACTGAAATGAAGCTTGGTGAGCATCCCACACAAACGAATGCTCCACATGCGGGTTTCACATGCCACCAACTCCACATTCACAGGCAACTTCAGCGCCACAGCCGTTTTCAGATAGGCCTCAATGCAAAGGCTCTAGACGCAAATATTGGTGTGAGAGCTAATTCAATCAAGGAAACACTGCATGTTGGTGAAGGGCATATTGAAGAAGGATCAGCCGAGTGGTTCTTGTGGGAGAACAACTCCATTTGGCTCACTAACTTCACTCACCATCAGGCTTCCAAGCAGCTCTCAAGGAAACTCAGTTTTCACACTCTATGCTTAGTGCCCTTTGAGTGCCTAGGACCGAAATGAAGCTTGGTCAGCATCCCACACAAACGAATGCTCCACATGCGAGTTTCACATGCCACCAACTCCACATTCACAGGCAACTTCAGCGCCACAGCCGTTTTCAGATAGCCCTCAAGGCAAAGGCTCTAGACGCAAATATTGGTGTGAGAGCTAATTCAATCAAAGAAACACTGCATGTTGGTGAAGGGCATATTGAAGAAGGATCAGCCAAGTGGTTCTTGTGGGAGAACAACTCCATTTGGCTCACAAACTTCACTCACCATCAGGCTTCCAAGCAGCTCTCAAGGAAACTCAGTTTTCACACTCTATGCTTAGTGCCCTTTGAGTGCATTATCTAGGAATGAACCTGGTAGAGCATCCCACACAAACGAATGCTCCACATGCGGGTTTCACATGCCACCAACTCCACATTCACAGGCAACTTCAGCGCCACAGCCGTTTTCAGATAGCCCTCAATGCAAAGGCTCTAGACGCAAATATTGGTGTGAGAGCTAATTCAATCAAGGAAACACTGCATGTTGGTGAAGGGCATATTGAAGAAGGATCAGCCGAGTGGTTCTTGTGGGAGAACAACTCCATTTGGCTCACTAACTTCACACACCATCAGGCTTCCAAGCAGCTCTCAAGGAAACTCAGTTTTCACACTCTATGCTTAGTGCCCTTTGAGTGCCTAGGACTGAAATGAAGCTTGGTGAGCATCCCACACAAACGAATGCTTCACATGCGGGTTTCACATGCCACCAACTCCACATTCACAGGCAACTTCAGCGCCACAGCCGTTTTCAAATAGCCCTCAATGCAAAGGCTCTAGACGCAAATATTGGTGTGAGAGCTAATTGAATCAAGGAAACACTGCATGTTGGTGAAGGGCATATTGAAGAAGGATCAGCCGAGTGGTTCTTGTGGGAGAACAACTCCATTTGGCTCACTAACTTCACTCACCATCAGGCTTCCAAGCAGCTCTCAAGGAAACTCAGTTTTCACACTCTATGCTTAGTGCCCTTTGAGTGCCTAGGACCGAAATGAAGCTTGGTCAGCATCCCACACAAACGAATGCTCCACATGCGAGTTTCACATGCCACCAACTCCACATTCACAGGCAACTTCAGCGCCACAGCCGTTTTCAGATAGCCCTCAAGGCAAAGGCTCTAGACGCAAATATTGGTGTGAGAGCTAATTCAATCAAGGAAACACTGCATGTTGGTGAAGGGCATATTGAAGAAGGATCAGCCAAGTGGTTCTTGTGGGAGAACAACTCCATTTGGCTCACAAACTTCACTCACCATCAGGCTTCCAAGCAGCTCTCAAGGAAACTCAGTTTTCACACTCTATGCTTAGTGCCCTTTGAGTGCATTATCTAGGAATGAACCTGGTAGAGCATCCCACACAAACGAATGCTCCACATGCGGGTTTCACATGCCACCAACCCCATATTCACAGGCAACTTCAGCGCCACAGCCGTTTTCAGATAGCCCTCAATGCAAAGGCTCTAGACGCAAATATTGGTGTGAGAGCTAATTCAATCAAGGAAACACTGCATGTTGGTGAAGGGCATATTGAAGAAGGATCAGCCGAGTGGTTCTTGTGGGATAACAACTCCATTTGGCTCACTAACTTCACACACCATCAGGCTTCCAAGCAGCTCTCAAGGAAACTCAGTTTTCACACTCTATGCTTAGTGCCCTTTGAGTGCCTAGGACTGAAATGAAGCTTGTTGAGCATCCCACACAAACGAATGCTCCACATGCGGGTTTCACATGCCACCAACTCCACATTCACAGGCAACTTCAGCGCCACAGCCGTTTTCAGATAGGCCTCAATGCAAAGGCTCTAGACGCAAATATTCGTGTGAGAGCTAATTCAATCAAGGAAACACTGCATGTTGCTGAAGGGCATATTGAAGAAGGATCAGCCGAGTGGTTCTTGTGGGAGAACAACTCCATTTGGCTCGCTAACTTCACACACCATCAGGCTTCCAAGCAGCTCTCAAGGAAACTCACTTTTCACACTCTATGCTTAGTGCCCTTTGAGTGCATTCTCTAGGAATTAACCTGGTAGAGCATCCCACACAAACGAATGCTCCACATGCGGGTTTCACATGACACCAACTCCACATTCTCAGGCAACTTCAGCGCCACAGCCATTTTCAGATAGCCCTCAATGCAAAGGCTCTAGACGCAAATATTGGTGTGAGAGCTAATTCAATCAGGAAACACAGCATGTTGGTGAAGGGCATATTGAAGAAGGATCAGCCGAGTGGTTCTTGTGGGAGAACAGCTCCATTTGGCTCACTAACTTCACACACCATCAGGCTTCCAAGCAGCTCTCAAGGAAACTCAGTTTTCACACTCTATGCTTAGTGCCGTTTGAGTGCCTAGGACTGAAATGAAGCTTGGTGAGCATCCCACACAAACGAATGCTCCACATGCGGGTTTCACATGCCACCAACTCCACATTCTCAGGCAACTTCAGCGCCACAGACGTTTTCAGATAGCTCTCAATGCAAAGGCTCTAGACGCAAATATTGGTGTGAGAGCTAATTCAATCAAGGAAACACTGCATGTTGGTGAAGGGCATATTGAAGAAGAATCAGCCGAGTGGTTCTTGTGGGAGAACAACTCCATTTGGCTCACTAACTTCACAAACCATCAGGCTTCCAAGCAGTTCTCAAGGAAACTCAGTTTTCACACTCTATGCTTAGTGCCCTTTGAGTGCATTATCTAGGAATGAACCTGGTAGAGCATCCCACACAAACGAATGCTCCACATGCGGGTTTCACATGCCACCACCTCCACATTCACAGGCAACTTCAGCGCCACAGCCGTTTTCAGATAGCCCTCAATGCAAAGGCTCTAGACGCAAATATTGGTGTGAGAGCTAATTCAATCAAGGAAACACTGCATGTTGGTGAAGGGCATATTGAAGAAGGATCAGCCGAGTGGTTCTTGTGGGAGAACAACTCCATTTGGCTCGCTAACTTCACTCACCATCAGGCTTCCAAGCAGCTCTCAAGGAAACTCAGTTTTCACACTCTATGCTTAGTGCCCTTTGAGTGCATTATCTAAGAATGAATCTAGTAGAGCATCCCACACAAACGAATGCTCCACATGCGGGTTTCACATGCCACCACCTCCACATTCACAGGCAACTTCAGCGCCACAGCCGTTTTCAGATAGCCCTCAATGCAAAGGCTCTAGACGCAAATATTGGTGTGAGAGCAAATTCAATCAAGGAAACACTGCATGTTGGTGAAGGGCATATTGAAGAAGGATCAGCCGAGTGGTTCTTGTGGGAGAACAACTCCATTTGGCTCGCTAACTTCACACACCATCAGGCTTCCAAGCAGCTCTCAAGGAAACTCAGTTTTCACACTCTATGCTTAGTGCCCTTTGAGTGCCTAGGACTGAAATGAAGCTTGGTGAGCATCCCACACAAAAATTGGTCCACATGCGGGTTTCACATGCCACCAACTCCACATTCACAGGCAACTTCAGCGCCACAGCCGTTTTCAGATAGCCCTCAATGCAAAGGCTCTAGACGCAAATATTGGTGTGAGAGCTAATTGAATCAAGGAAACACTGCATGTTGGTGAAGGGCATATTGAAGAAGGATCAGCCGAGTGGTTCTTGTGGGAGAACAACTCCATTTGGCTCACTAACTTCACTCACCATCAGGCTTCCAAGCAGGTCTCAAGGAAACTCAGTTTTCACACTCTATGCTTAGTGCCCTTTGAGTGCCTAGGACCGAAATGAAGCTTGGTCAGCATCCCACACAAACGAATGCTCCACATGCGGGTTTCACATGACACCAACTCCACATTCACAGGCAACTTCAGCGCCACAGACGTTTTCAGATAGCTCTCAATGCAAAGGCTATAGACGCAAATATTGGTGTGAGAGCTAATTCAATCAAGGAAACACTGCATGTTGGTGAAGGGCATATTGAAGAAGAATCAGCCAAGTGGTTCTTGTGGGAGAACAACTCCATTTGGCTCACAAACTTCACTCACCATCAGGCTTCCAAGCAGCTCTCAAGGAAACTCAGTTTTCACACTCTATGCTTAGTGCACTTTGAGTGCCTATAACTGAAATGAATCTTGGTGAGTATCTCACACAAACGAATGCTCCACATGCGGGTTTCACATTCCACCAACTCCACATTCACAGGCAACTTCAGAGCCACAGCCGTTTTCAGATAGCCCTCAATGCAAAGGCTCTAGATGCAAATATTGGTGTGAGAGCTAATTCAATCAAGGAAACACTGCATGTTGGTGAAGGGCATATTGAAGAAGGATCAGCCGAGTGGTTCTTGTGGGAGAACAACTCCATTTGGCTCACTAACTTCACACACCATCATGCTTCCAAGCAGCTCTCAAGGAAACTCAGTTTTCACACTCTATGCATAGTGCCCTTTGAGTGCCTAGGACTGAAATGAAGCTTGGTGAGCATCCCAAACAAACGAATGCTCCACATGCGGTTTCACATGCCACCAACTCCACATTCACAGGCAACTTCAGTGCCACAGGTGTTTTCAGATAGCCGTCAACGCAAAGGCTCTAGACGCAAATATTCGTGTGAGAGCTAATTCAATCAAGGAAACACTGCATGTTGGTGAAGGGCATATTGAAGAAGGATCAGCCGAGTGGTTCTTGTGGGAGAACAACTCCATTTGGCTCGCTAACTTCACACACCATCAGGCTTCCAAGCAGCTCTCAAGGAAACTCAGTTTTCACACTCTATGCTTAGTGCCCTTTGAGTGCATTCTCTAGGAATTAACCTGGTAGAGCATCCCACACAAACGAATGCTCCACATGTGGGTTTCACATGCCACCAACTCCACATTCACAGGCAACTTCAGCGCCACAGCCGTTTTCAGATAGCCCTCAATGCAAAGGCTCTAGACGCAAATATTGGTGTGAGAGTTAATTCAATCAAGGAAACACTGCATGTTGGTGAAGGGCATATTGAAGAAGGATCAGCCGAGTGGTTCTTGTGGGAGAACAACTCCATTTGGCTCACTAACTTCACTCACCATCAGGCTTCCAAGCAGCTCTCAAGGAAACTCAGTTTTCACACTCTATGCTTAGTGCCCTTTGAGTGCCTAGGCCCGAAATGAAGCTTGGTCAGCATCCCACACAAACGAATGCTCCACATGCGGGTTTCACATGACACCAACTCCACATTCTCAGGCAACTTCAGCGCCACAGCCATTTTCAGATAGCCCTCAATGCAAAGGCTCTAGACGCAAATATTGGTGTGAGAGCTAATTCAATCAGGAAACACAGCATGTTGGTGAAGGGAATATTGAAGAAGGATCAGCCGAGTGGTTCTTGTGGGAGAACAACTCCATTTGGCTCACTAACTTCACACACCATCAGGCTTCCAAGCAGGTCTCAAGGAAACTCAGTTTTCACACTCTATGCTTAGTGCCCTTTGAGTGCCTAGGACCGAAATGAAGCTTGGTCAGCATCCCACACAAACGAATGCTCCACATGCGAGTTTCACATGCCACCAACTCCACATTCACAGGCAACTTCAGCGCCACAGCCGTTTTCAGATAGCCCTCAAGGCAAAGGCTCTAGACGCAAATATTGGTGTGAGAGCTAATTCAATCAAGGAAACACTGCATGTTGGTGAAGGGCATATTGAAGAAGGATCAGCCAAGTGGTTCTTGTGGGAGAACAACTCCATTTGGCTCACAAACTTCACTCACCATCAGGCTTCCAAGCAGCTCTCAAGGAAACTCAGTTTTCACACTCTATGCATAGTGCCCTTTGAGTGCCTAGGACTGAAATGAATCTTGGTGAGTATCCCACACAAACGAATGCTCCACATGCGGGTTTCACATTCCACCAACTCCACATTCACAGGCAACTTCAGCGCCACAGCCGTTTTCAGATAGCCCTCAATGCAAAGGCTCTAGATGCAAATATTGGTGTGAGAGCTAATTCAATCAAGGAAACACTGCATGTTGGTGAAGGGCATATTGAAGAAGGATCAGCCGAGTGGTTCTTGTGGGAGAACAACTCCATTTGGCTCACTAACTTCACACACCATCAGGCTTCCAAGCAGCTCTCAAGGAAACTCAGTTTTCACACTCTATGCTTAGTGCCCTTTGAGTGCCTAGGACTGAAATGAAGCTTGGTGAGCATCCCACACAAACGAATGCTCCACATGCGGGTTTCACATGCCACCAACTCCACATTCTCAGGCAACTTCAGCGCCACAGACGTTTTCAGATAGCTTTCAATGCAAAGGCTCTAGACGCAAATATTGGTGTGAGAGCTAATTCAATCAAGGAAACACTGCATGTTGGTGAAGGGCATATTGAAGAAGAATCAGCCAAGTGGTTCTTTTGGGACAACAACTCCATTTGGCTCACTAACTTCACAAACCATCAGGCTTCCAAGCAGCTCTCAAGGAAACTCACTTTTCACACTCTATGCTTAGTGCCCTTTGAGTGCATTCTCTAGGAATTAACCTGGTAGAGCATCCCACACAAACGAATGCTCCACATGCGGGTTTCACATGACACCAACTCCACATTCTCAGGCAACTTCAGCGACACAGCCATTTTCAGATAGCCCTCAATGCAAAGGCTCTAGACGCAAATATTGGTGTGAGAGCTAATTCAATCAGGAAACACAGCATGTTGGTGAAGGGCATATTGAAGAAGGATCAGCCGAGTGGTTCTTGTGGGAGAACAGCTCCATTTGGCTCACTAACTTCACACACCATCAGGCTTCCAAGCAGCTCTCAAGGAAACTCAGTTTTCACACTCTATGCTTAGTGCCGTTTGAGTGCCTAGGACTGAAATGAAGCTTGGTGAGCATCCCACACAAACGAATGCTCCACATGCGGGTTTCACATGCCACCAACTCCACATTCTCAGGCAACTTCAGCGCCACAGACGTTTTCAGATAGCTCTCAATGCAAAGGCTCTAGACGCAAATATTGGTGTGAGAGCTAATTCAATCAAGGAAACACTGCATGTTGGTGAAGGGCATATTGAAGAAGAATTAGCCAAGTGGTTTTTTTGGGAGAACAACTCCATTTGGCTCACTAACTTCACAAACCATCAGGCTTCCAAGCAGTTCTCAAGGAAACTCAGTTTTCACACTCTATGCTTAGTGCCCTTTGAGTGCATTATCTAGGAATGAACCTGGTAGAGCATCCCACACAAACGAATGCTCCACATGCGGGTTTCACATGCCACCAACTCCATATTCACAGGCAACTTCAGCGCCACAGCCGTTTTCAGATAGCCCTCAATGCAAAGGCTCTAGACGCAAATATTGGTGTGAGAGCTAATTCAATCAAGGAAACACTGCATGTTGGTGAAGGGCATATTGAAGAAGGATCAGCCGAGTGGTTCTTGTGGGAGAACAACTCCATTTGGCTCACTAACTTCACACACCATCAGGCTTCCAAGCAGCTCTCAAGGAAACTCAGTTTTCACACTCTATGCTTAGTGCCCTTTGAGTGCCTAGGACTGAAATGAAGCTTGGTGAGCATCCCACACAAACGAATGCTCCACATGCGGGTTTCACATTCCACCAACTCCACATTCACAGGCAACTTCAGCGCCACAGCCGTTTTCAGATAGCCGTCAATGCAAAGGCTCTAGACACAAATATTGGTGTGAGAGCTAATTCAATCAAGGAAACACTGCATGTTGCTGAAGGGCATATTGAAGAAGGATCAGCCGAGTGGTTCTTGTGGGAGAACAACTCCATTTGGCTCGCTAACTTCACACACCATCAGGCTTCCAAGCAGCTCTCAAGGAAACTCAGTTTTCACACTCTATGCTTAGTGCCCTTTGAGTGCATTCTCTAGGAATTAACCTGGTAGAGCATCCCACACAAACGAATGCTCCACATGCGGGTTTCACATGCCACCAACTCCACATTCTCAGGCAACTTCAGCGCCACAGCCGTTTTCAGATAGCCCTCAATGCAAAGGCTCTAGACGCAAATATTGGTGTGAGAGCTAATTCAATCAGGAAACACAGCATGTTGGTGAAGGGCATATTGAAGAAGGATCAGCCGAGTGGTTCTTGTGGGAGAACAGCTCCATTTGGCTCACTAACTTCAAACACCATCAGGCTTCCAAGCAGCTCTCAAGGAAACTCAGTTTTCACACTCTATGCTTAGTGCCGTTTGAGTGCCTAGGACTGAAATGAAGCTTGGTGAGCATCCCACACAAACGAATGCTCCACATGCGGGTTTCACATGCCACCAACTCCGCATTCTCAGGCAACTTCAGCGCCACAGACGTTTTCAGATAGCTCTCAATGCAAAGGCTCTAGACGCAAATATTGGTGTGAGAGCTAATTCAATCA
>NW_026700732.1:0-45360 GCF_030435755.1 Ochotona princeps | reverse complement strand
CTCACACCAATATTTGCGTCTACAGCCTTTGCATTGAGGCCTATCTGAAAACGGCTGTGGCGCTGAAGTTGCCTGTGAATGTGGAGTTGGTGGCATGTGAAACCCGCATGTGGAGCATTCGTTTGTGTGGGATGCTCTACCAGGTTCATTCCTAGATAATGCACTCAATGGGCACTAAGCATAGAGTGTGAAAACTGAGTTTCCTTGAGAGCTGCTTGGAAGCCTGATGGTGTGTGAAGTTAGTGAGCCAAATGGAGTTGTTCTCCCACAAGAACCACTCGGCTGATCCTTCTTCAATATGCCCTTCACCAACATGCAGTGTTTCCTTGATTGAATTAGCTCTCACACCAATATTTGCGTCTAGAGCCTTTGCATTGAGGGCTATCTGAAAACGGCTGTGGCGCTGAAGTTGCCTGTGAATGTGGAGTTGGTGGCATGTGAAACCCACATGTGGAGCATTCGTTTGTGTGGGATGCTCACCAAGCTTCATTTCAGTCCTAGGCACACAAAGGGCACTAAGCATAGAGTGTGAAACCTGAGTTTCCTTGAGAGCTGCTTGGAAGCCTGATGGTGTGTGAAGTTAGTGAGCCAAATGGAGTTGTTCTCCCACAAGAACCACTCGGCTGATCCTTCTTCAATATGCCCTTCACCAACATTCAGTGTTTCCTTGATTGAATTAGCTCTCACACCAATATTTGCGTCTAGAGCCTTTGCATTGAGGCCTATCTGAAAACGGCTGTGGCGCTGAAGTTGCCTGTGAATGTGGAGTTGGTGGCATGTGAAACCCGCATGTGGAGCATTCGTTTGTGTACGATGATCTACCAGGTTCATTCATAGATAATGCACTCAAAGGGCACTAAGCATAGAGTGTGAAAACTGAGTTTCCTTGAGAGCTGCTTGGAAGCCTGATGGTGTGTGAAGTTAGTGAGCCAAATGGAGTTGTTCTCCCACAAGAACCACTCGGCTGATCCTTCTTCAATATGCCCTTCAAAAACATGCCGTGTTTCCTTGATCGAATTAGCTCTCACACCAATATTTGTGTCTAGAGCCTTTGCATTGAGGGCTTTCTGCAAACGGCTGTGGCGCTGAATTTGCCTGTGAATGTGGAGTTGGTGGCATGTGAAACCCGCATGTGGAGCATTCGTTTGTGTGGGATGCTCACCAAGCTTCATTTCAGTCCTAGGCACTCAAAGGGCACTAAGCATAGAGTGTGAAACCTGAGTTTCCTTGAGAGCTGCTTGGAAGCCTGATGGTGTGTGAAGTTAGTGAGCCAAATGGAGTTGTTCTCCCACAAGAACCACTCGGCTGATCCTTCTTCAATATGCCCTTCACCAACATGCAGTGTTTCCTTGATTGAATTAGCTCTCACACCAATACTTGCGTCTAGAGCCTTTGCATTGAGGCCTATAAAAAAAACGGCTGTGGCGCTGAAGTTGCCTGTGAATGTGGAGTTGGTGGCATGTGAAACCCGCATGTGGAGCATTCGTTTGTGTGCGATGCTCTACCAGGTTCATTCCTAGATAATGCACTCAAAGGGCACTAAGCATAGAGTGTGAAAACTGAGTTTCCTTGAGAGCTGCTTGGAAGCCTGATGGTGTGTGAAGTTAGTGAGCCAAATGGAGTTGTTCTCCCACAAGAACCACTCGGCTGATCCTTCTTCAATATGCCCTTTACCAACATGAAGTGTTTCCTTGATTGAATTAACTCTCACACCAATATTTGTGTCTAGAGCCTTTGCATTGAGGGCTATGTGAAAACGGCTGTGGCGCTGAAGTTGCCTGTGAATGTGGAGTTGGTGGCATGTGAAACCCGCATGTGGAGCATTCGTTTGTGTGGGATGCTCTACCAGGTTCATTTCATTCCTAGGCATACAAGGGCACTAAGCATAGAGTGTGAAAACTGAGTTTCCTTGAGAGCTGCTTGGAAGCCTGATGGTGTGTGAAGTTAGTGAGCCAAATGGAGTTGTTCTCCCACAAGAACCACTCGGCTGATCCTTCTTCTATATGCCCTTCACCAACATGCAGTGTTTCCTTGATTGAATTAGCTCTCACACCAATATTTGCGTCTAGAGCCTTTGCATTGAGAACTATCTGAAAACGGCTGTGGCGCTGAAGTTGCCTGTGAATGTGGAGTTGGTGGCATGTGAAACCCGCATGTGGAGCATTCGTTTGTGTGGGATCTTCACCAAGCTTCATTTCAGTCCTAGGCACACAAAGGGCACTAAGCATAGGGTGTGAAAACTGAGTTTCCTTGAGAGCTGCTTGGAAGCCTGATGGTGTGTGAAGTTAGTGAGCCAAATGGGAGTTGTTCTCCCACAAGAACCACTCGGCTGATCCTTCTTCAATATGCCCTTCACCAACATGCAGTGTTTCCTTGATTGAATTAGCTCTCACACCAATATTTGCGTCTAGAGCCTTTGCATTGAGAACTATCTGAAAAAGGCTGTGGCGCTGAAGTTGCCTGTGAATGTGGAGTTGGTGGCATGTGAAACCCGCATGTGGAGCATTCGTTTGTGTGGGATGCTCACCAAGGTTCATTTCACTCCTAGGCATACAAAGGGCACTAAGCATAGAGTGTGAAAACTGAGTTTCCTTGAGAGCTGCTTGGAAGCCTGATGGTGTGTGAAGTTAGTGAGCCAAATGGAGTTGTTCTCCCACAAGAACCACTCGGCTGATCCTTTTCAATATGCCCTTCACCAACATTCAGTGTTTCCTTGATTGAATTAGCTCTCACACCAATATTTGCGTCTAGAGCCTTTGCATTGAGGCCTATCTGAAAACGGCTGTGGCGCTGAAGTTGCCTGTGAATGTGGAGTTGGTGGCATGTGAAACCCGCATGTGGAGCATTCGTTTGTGTGCGATGCTCACCAAGCTTCATTTCAGTCCTAGGCACTCAAAGGGCACTAAGCATAGACTGTGAAAACTGAGTTTCCTTGAGAGCTGCTTGGAAGCCTGATGGTGTGTGAAGTTAGTGAGCCAAATGGAGTTGTTCTCCCACAAGAACCACTCGGCTGATCCTTCTTCAATATGCCCTTCACCAACATGCAGTGTTTCCTTGATTGAATTAGCTCTCACACCAATATTTGCGTCTAGAGCCTTTGCATTGAGGGCTATCTGAAAACGGCTGTGGCGCTGAAGTTGCCTGTGAATGTGGAGTTGGTGGCATGTGAAACCCGCATGTGGAGCATTCGTTTGTGTGCGATGCTCTACCAGGTTCATTCCTAGATAATGCACTCAAAGGGCACTAAGCATAGAGTGTGAAAACTGAGTTTCCTTGAGAGCTGCTTGGAAGCCTGATGGTGTGTGGTATGTGAAGTTAGTGAGCCAAATGGAGTTGTTCTCCCACAAGAACCACTCGGCTGATCCTTCTTCAATATGCCCTTCACCAACATGCAGTGTTTCCTTGATGGAATTAGCTCTCACACCAATATTTGCGTCTAGAGCCTTTGCATTGAGGGCTATCTGAAAACAGCTGTTGTGCTGAAGTTGCCTGTGAATGTGGAGTTGGTGGCATGTGAAACCCGCATGTGGAGCATTCGTTTGTGTGGGATGCTCTACCAGGTTCATTCCTAGATAATGCACTCAAAGGGCACTAAGCATAGAGTGTGAAAACTGAGTTTCCTTGAGAGCTGCTTGGAAGCCTGATGGTGTGTGAAGTTAGTGAGCCAAATGGAGTTGTTCTCGCACAAGAACCACTCGGCTGATCCTTCTTCAATATGCCCTTCACCAACATGCAGTGTTTCCTTGATTGAATTAGCTCTCACACCAATATTTGCGTCTAGAGCCTTTGCATTGAGGGCTATCTGATAATGCTTGTGGCGCTGAAGTTGCCTGTGAATGTGGAGTTGGTGGCATGTGAAACCCGCATGTGGAGCATTCGTTTGTGTGGGATGCTCTACCTGGTCCATTCCTTGATAATGCACTCAAAGGGCACTAAGCATAGAGTGTGAAAACTGAGTTTCCTTGAGAGCTGCTTCGAAGCCTGATGGTGTGTGAAGTTAGTGAGCCAAATGGAGTTGTTCTCCCACAAGAACCACTCGGCTGATCCTTCTTCAATATGCCCTTCACCAACATGCAGTGTTTCCTTGATTGAATTAGCTCTCACACCAATATTTGCGTCTAGAGCCTTTGCATTGAGGGCTATCTGAAAACGGCTGTGGTGCTGAAGTTGCCTGTGAATGTGGAGTTGGTGGCATGTGAAACCCGCATGTGGAGCATTCGTTTGTGTGCGATGCTCTACCAGGTTCATTCCTAGATAATGCACTCAAAGGGCACTAAACATAGAGTGTGAAAACTGAGTTTCCTTGAGAGCTGCTTGGAAGCCTGATGGTGTGTGAAGTTAGTGAGCCAAATGGAGTTGTTCTCCCACAAGAACCACTCGGCTGATCCTTCTTCAATATGCCCTTCACCAACATGCAGTGTTTCCTTGATTGAATTAGCTCTCACACCAATATTTGCGTCTAGAGCCTTTGCATTGAGGGCTATCTGAAAACAGCTGTGGTGTTGAGTTACCTGAGAATGTGGAGTTGGTGTCATGTGAAACCCGCATGTGGAGCATTCGTTTGTGTGGGATGCTCTACCAAGCTTCATTTCAGTCCTAGGCACTCAAAGGGCACTAAGCATAGAGTGTGAAAACTGAGTTTCCTTGAGAGCTGCTTGGAAGCCTGATGGTGTGTGAAGTTAGTGAGCCAAATGGAGTTGTTGTCCCACAAGAACCACTCGGCTGATCCTTCTTCAATATGCCCTTCACCAACATGCAGTGTTTCTTGATTGAATTAGCTCTCACACCAATATTTGCAACTAGAGCCTTTGCATTGAGAGCTATCTGAAAACGGCTGTGGCGCTGAAGTTGCCTGTGAATGTGGAGTTGGTGGCATGTGAAACCCGCATGTGGAGCATTCGTTTGTGTGCGATGCTCACCAAGGTTCATTTAAGTCCTAGCCATACAAAGGGCACTAAGCATAGAGTGTGAAACCTGAGTTTCCTTGAGAGCTGCTTGGAAGCCTGATGGTGTGTGAAGTTAGTGAGCCAAATGGAGTTGTTCTCCCACAAGAACCACTCGGCTGATCCTTCTTCAATATGCCCTTCACCAACATGCAGTGTTTCCTTGATTGAATTAGCTCTCACACAAATATTTGCGTCTAGAGCCTTTGCATTGAGGCCTATCTGAAAACGGTTGAGGCGCTGAAGTTGCCTGTGAATGTGGAGTTGGTGGCATGTGAAACCCGCATGTGGAGCATTCGTTTGTGTGGGATGCTCTACCAGGTCCATTCCTAGATAATGCACTCAAAGGGCACTAAGCATAGAGTGTGAAAACTGAGTTTCCTTGAGAGCTGCTTGGAAGCCTGATGGTGTGTGAAGTTAGTGAGCCAAATGGAGTTGTTCTCCCACAAGAACCACTCGGCTGATCCTTCTTCAATATGCCCTTCACCAACATGCACTGTTTCCTTGATTGAATTAGCTCTCACACCAATATTTGCGTCTAGAGCCTTTGCATTGAGGGTTATCTGAAAACGGCTGTGGTGCTGAAGTTGCCTGTGAAAGTGGAGTTGGTGGCATGTGAAACCCGCATGTGGAGCATTCGTTTGTGTGCGATGCTCACCAAGCTTCATTTCAGTCCTAGGCACTCATAGGGCACTAAGCATAGAGTGTGAAAACTGAGTTTCCTTGAGAGCTGCTTGGAAGCCTGATGGTGTGTGAAGTTAGTGAGCCAAATGGAGTTGTTCTCCCACAAGAACCACTCGGCTGATCATTCTTCAATATGCCCTTCACCAACATGCAGCGTTTCCTTGATTGAATTATCTCTCACACCAATATTTGTGTCTAGAGCCTTTGCATTGAGGGCTATCTGAAAACGGCTGTGGCGCTGAAGTTGCCTGTGAAAGTGGAGTTGGTGGCATGTGAAACCCGCATGTGGAGCATTCGTTTGTGTGCGATGCTCACCAAGCTTCATTTCACTCCTAGGCACACAAAGTGCACTAAGCATAGAGTGTGAAACCTGAGTTTCCTTGAGAGCTGCTTGGAAGCCTGATGGTGTGTGAAGTTAGTGAGCCAAATGGAGTTGTTCTCCCACAAGAACCACTCGGCTGATCCTTCTTCAATATGCCCTTCACCAACATGCAGTGTTTCCTTGATTGAATTAGCTCTCACACCAATATTTGCGTCTAGAGCCTTTGCATTGAGGCCTATCTGAAAACGGCTGTGGCGCTGAAGTTGCCTGTGAATGTGGAGTTGGTGGCATGTGAAACCCGCATGTGGAGCATTCGTTTGTGTGGGATGCTCTACCAAGGTTCATTTCAGTCCTAGGCATACAAAGTGCACTAAGCATAGAGTGTGAAACCTGAGTTTCCTTGAGAGCTGCTTGGAAGCCTGATGGTGTGTGAAGTTAGTGAGCCAAATGGAGTTGTTCTCCCACAAGAACCACTCGGCTGATCCTTCTTCAATATGCCCTTCACCAACATGCAGTGTTTCCTTGATTGAATTAGCTCTCACACCAGTATTTGCGTCTAGAGCCTTTGCATTGAGAACTATCTGAAAACGGCTGTGGCGCTGAAGTTGCCTGTGAATGTGGAGTTGGTGGCATGTGAAACCCGCATGTGGAGCATTCGTTTTTGTGGGATGCTCTACCAGGTTCATTCCTAGATAATGCACTCAAAGGGCACTAAGCATAGAGTGTGAAAACTGAGTTTCCTTGAGAGCTGCTTGGAAGCCTGATGGTGTGTGAAGTTAGTGAGCCAAATGGAGTTGTTCTCCCACAAGAACCACTCGGCTGATCCTTCTTCATTATGCCCTTCACCAACATGCAGTGCTTCCTTGATTAAATTACCTCTCACACCAATATTTGCGTCTAGAGCCTTTGCATTGAGGGCTATGTGAAAACGGCTGTGGCGCTGAAGTTGCCTGTGAATGTGGAGTTGGTGGCATGTGAAACCCGCATGTGGAGCATTCGTTTGTGTGCGATGCTCTACCAGGTTCATTCCTAGATAATGCACTCAAAGGGCACTAAGCATAGAGTGTGAAACCTGAGTTTCCTTGAGAGCTGCTTGGAAGCCTGATGGTGTGTGAAGTTAGTGAGCCAAATGGAGTTGTTCTCCCACAAGAACCACTCGGCTGATCCTTCTTCAATATGCCCTTCACCAACATGCAGTGTTTCCTTGATGGAATGAGCTCTCACACCAATATTTGCGTCTAGAGCCTTTGCATTGAGGGCTATCTGAAAACGGCTGTGGCGCTGAAGTTGCCTGTGAATGTGGAGTTGGTGGCATGTGAAACCCGCATGTGGAGCATTCGTTTGTGTGGGATGCTCTACCAGGTTCATTCCTAGATAATGCACTCAAAGGGCACTAAGCATAGAGTGTGAAAACTGAGTTTCCTTGAGAGCTGCTTGGAAGCCTGATGGTGTGTGAAGTTAGTGAGCCAAATGGAGTTGTTCTCCCACAAGAACCACTCGGCTGATCCTTCTTCAATATGCCCTTCACCAACATGCAGTGTTTCCTTGATTGAATTAGCTCTCACACCAATATTTGCGTCTAGGGCCTTTGCATTGAGGGCTATCTGCAAACGGCTGTGGCGCTGAAGTTGCCTGTGAATGTGGAGTTGGTGGCATGTGAAACCCGCATGTGGAGCATTCGTTTGTGTGGGATGCTCTACCAGGTTCATTCCTAGATAATGCACTCAAAGAGCACTAAGCATAGAGTGTGAAAACTGAGCTTCCTTGAGAGCTGCTTGGAAGCCTGATGGTGTGTTAAGTTAGTGAGCCAAATGGAGTTGTTCTCCCACAAGAACCACTCGGCTGATCCTTCTTCAATATGCCCTTCACCAACATGCAGTGTTTCCTTGATTGAATTAGCTCTCACACCAATATTTGCAACTAGAGCCTTTGCATTGAGGGCTATCTGAAAACGGCTGTGGCGCTGAAGTTGCCTGTGAATGTGGAGTTGGTGGCATGTGAAACCCGCATGTGGAGCATTCGTTTGTGTGCGATGCTCACCAAGCTTCATTTCAGTCCTAGGCACTCATAGGGCACTAAGCATAGAGTGTGAAAACTGAGTTTCCTTGAGAGCTGCTTGGAAGCCTGATGGTGTGTGAAGTTAGTGAGCCAAATGGAGTTGTTCTCCCACAAGAACCACTCGGCTGATCCTTCTTCAATATGCCCTACACCAACATGCCGTGTTTCCTTGATTGAATTAGCTCTCACACCAATATTTGTGTCTAGAGCCTTTGCATTGAGGGCTATCTGAAAACGGCTGTGGCGCTGAAGTTGCCTGTGAATGTGGAGTTGGTGGCATGTGAAACCCGCATGTGGAGCATTCGTTTGTGTGGGATGCTCACCAAGCTTCATTTCAGTCCTAGGCACACAAAGGGCACTAAGCATAGAGTGTGAAACCTGAGTTTCCTTGAGAGCTGCTTGGAAGCCTGATGGTGTGTGAAGTTAGTGAGCCAAATGGAGTTGTTCTCCCACAAGAACCACTCGGCTGATCCTTCTTCAATATGCCCTTCACCAACATGCAGTGTTTCCTTGATTGAATTAGCTCTCACACCAATATTTGCGTCTAGAGCCTTTGCATTGAGGGCTATCTGAAAACGGCTGTGGCGCTGAAGTTGCCTGTGAATGTGGAGTTGGTGGCATGTGAAACCCGCATGTGGAGCATTCGTTTTTGTGGGATGCTCTACCAGGTTCATTCCTAGATAATGCACTCAAAGGGCACTAAGCATAGAGTGTGAAAACTGAGTTTCCTTGAGAGCTGCTTGGAAGCCTGATGGTGTGTGAAGTTAGTGAGCCAAATGGAGTTGTTCTCCCACAAGAACCACTCGGCTGATCCTTCTTCATTATGCCCTTCACCAACATGCAGTGCTTCCTTGATTAAATTACCTCTCACACCAATATTTGCGTCTAGAGCCTTTGCATTGAGGGCTATGTGAAAACGGCTGTGGCGCTGAAGTTGCCTGTGAATGTGGAGTTGGTGGCATGTGAAACCCGCATGTGGAGCATTCGTTTGTGTGCGATGCTCTACCAGGTTCATTCCTAGATAATGCACTCAAAGGGCACTAAGCATAGAGTGTGAAACCTGAGTTTCCTTGAGAGCTGCTTGGAAGCCTGATGGTGTGTGAAGTTAGTGAGCCAAATGGAATTGTTCTCCCACAAGAACCACTCGGCTGATCCTTCTTCAATATGCCCTTCACCAACATGCAGTGTTTCCTTGATGGAATGAGCTCTCACACCAATATTTGCGTCTAGAGCCTTTGCATTGAGGGCTATCTGAAAACGGCTGTGGCGCTGAAGTTGCCTGTGAATGTGGAGTTGGTGGCATGTGAAACCCGCATGTGGAGCATTCGTTTGTGTGGGATGCTCTACCAGGTTCATTCCTAGATAATGCACTCAAAGGGCACTAAGCATAGAGTGTGAAAACTGAGTTTCCTTGAGAGCTGCTTGGAAGCCTGATGGTGTGTGAAGTTAGTGAGCCAAATGGAGTTGTTCTCCCACAAGAACCACTCGGCTGATCCTTCTTCAATATGCCCTTCACTAACATGCAGTGTTTCCTTGATTGAATTAGCTCTCACACCAATATTTGCGTCTAGGGCCTTTGCATTGAGGGCTATCTGCAAACGGCTGTGGCGCTGAAGTTGCCTGTGAATGTGGAGTTGGTGGCATGTGAAACCCGCATGTGGAGCATTCGTTTGTGTGGGATGCTCTACCAGGTTCATTCCTAGATAATGCACTCAAAGAGCACTAAGCATAGAGTGTGAAAACTGAGCTTCCTTGAGAGCTGCTTGGAAGCCTGATGGTGTGTTAAGTTAGTGAGCCAAATGGAGTTGTTCTCCCACAAGAACCACTCGGCTGATCCTTCTTCAATATGCCCTTCACCAACATGCAGTGTTTCCTTGATTGAATTAGCTCTCACACCAATATTTGCAACTAGAGCCTTTGCATTGAGGGCTATCTGAAAACGGCTGTGGCGCTGAAGTTGCCTGTAAATGTGGAGTTGGTGGCATGTGAAACCCGCATGTGGAGCATTCGTTTGTGTGCGATGCTCACCAAGCTTCATTTCAGTCCTAGGCACTCATAGGGCACTAAGCATAGAGTGTGAAAACTGAGTTTCCTTGAGAGCTGCTTGGAAGCCTGATGGTGTGTGAAGTTAGTGAGCCAAATGGAGTTGTTCTCCCACAAGAACCACTCGGCTGATCCTTCTTCAATATGCCCTTCACCAACATGCCGTGTTTCCTTGATTGAATTAGCTCTCACACCAATATTTGTGTCTAGAGCCTTTGCATTGAGGGCTATCTGAAAACGGCTGTGGCGCTGAAGTTGCCTGTGAATGTGGAGTTGGTGGCATGTGAAACCCGCATGTGGAGCATTCGTTTGTGTGGGATGCTCACCAAGCTTCATTTCAGTCCTAGGCACACAAAGGGCACTAAGCATAGAGTGTGAAACCTGAGTTTCCTTGAGAGCTGCTTGGAAGCCTGATGGTGTGTGAAGTTAGTGAGCCAAATGGAGTTGTTCTCCCACAAGAACCACTCGGCTGATCCTTCTTCAATATGCCCTTCACCAACATGCAGTGTTTCCTTGACTGAATTAGCTCTCACACCAATATTTGCGTCTAGAGCCTTTGCATTGAGGGCTATCTGAAAACGGCTGTGGCGCTGAAGTTGCCTGTGAATGTGGAGTTGGTGGCATGTGAAACCCGCATGTGGAGCATTCGTTTTTGTGGGATGCTCTACCAGGTTCATTCCTAGATAATGCACTCAAAGGGCACTAAGCATAGAGTGTGAAAACTGAGTTTCCTTGAGAGCTGCTTGGAAGCCTGATGGTGTGTGAAGTTAGTGAGCCAAATGGAGTTGTTCTCCCACAAGAACCACTCGGCTGATCCTTCTTCAATATGCCCTTCACCAACATGCAGTGTTTCCTTGATTGAATTAGCTCTCACACCAATATTTGCGTCTAGAGCCTTTGCATTGAGGGCTATCTGAAAACGGCTGTGGCGCTGAAGTTGCCTGTGAATGTGGAGTTGGTGGCATGTGAAACCCGCATGTGGAGCATTCGTTTGTGTGCGATGCTCTACCAGGTTCATTCCTAGATAATGCACTCAAAGGGCACTAAGCATAGAGTGTGAAAACTGAGTTTCCTTGAGAGCTGCTTGGAAGCCTGATGGTGTGTGAAGTTAGTGAGCCAAATGGAGTTGTTCTCCCACAAGAACCACTCGGCTGATCCTTCTTCAATATGCCCTTCACCAACATGCAGTGTTTCCTTGATTGAATTAGCTCTCACACCAATATTTGCGTCTAGGGCCTTTGCATTGAGGCCTATCTGAAAAAGGCTGTGGCGCTGAAGTTGCCTGTGAATGTGGAGTTGGTGGCATGTGAAACCCGCATGTGGAGCATTCGTTTGTGTGCGATGCTCTACCAGGTTCATTCCTAGATAATGCACTCAAAGGGCACTAAGCATAGAGTGTGAAAACTGAGTTTCCTTGAGAGCTGCTTGGAAGCCTGATGGTGTGTGAAGTTAGTGAGCCAAATGGAGTTGTTCTCCCACAAGAACCACTCGGCTGATCCTTCTTCAATATGCCCTTCACCAACATGCAGTGTTTCCTTGATGGAATGAGCTCTCACACCAATATTTGCGTCTAGAGCCTTTGCATTGAGGGCTATCTGAAAACGGCTGTGGCGCTGAAGTTGCCTGTGAATGTGGAGTTGGTGGCATGTGAAACCCGCATGTGGAGCATTCGTTTGTGTGGGATGCTCTACCAGGTTCATTCCTAGATAATGCACTCAAAGAGCACTAAGCATAGAGTGTGAAACCTGAGTTTCCTTGAGAGCTGCTTGGAAGCCTGATGGTGTGTGAAGTTAGTGAGCCAAATGGAGTTGTTCTCCCACAAGAACCACTCGGCTGATCCTTCTTCAATATGCCCTTCACCAACATGCAGTGTTTCCTTGATTGAATTAGCTCTCACACCAATATTTGCGTCTAGAGCCTTTGCATTGAGGGCTATCTGAAAATGGCTGTGGCGCTGAAGTTGCCTGTGAATGTGGAGTTGGTGGCATGTGAAACCCGCATGTGGAGCATTCGTTTGTGTGCGATGCTCACCAAGCTTCATTTCAGTCCTAGGCACTCAAAGGGCACTAAGCATAGAGTGTGAAAACTGAGTTTCCTTGAGAGCTGCTTGGAAGCCTGATGGTGTGTGAAGTTAGTGAGCCAAATGGAGTTGTTCTCCCACAAGAACCACTCGGCTGATCCTTCTTCAATATGCCCTTCACCAACATGCCGTGTTTCCTTGATTGAATTAGCTCTCACACCAATATTTGCGTCTAGAGCCTTTGCATTGAGGGCTATCTGAAAACGGCTGTGGCGCTGAAGTTGCCTGTGAATGTGGAGTTGGTGGCATGTGAAACCCGCATGTGGAGCATTCGTTTGTGTGCGATGCTCACCAACTTTCATTTCAGTCCTAGGCACACAAAGTGCACTAAGCATAGAGTGTGAAACCTGAGTTTCCTTGAGAGCTGCTTGGAAGCCTGATGGTGTGTGAAGTTAGTGAGCCAAATGGAGTTGTTCTCCCACAAGAACCACTCAGCTGATCCTTCTTCAATATGCCCTTCACCAACATGCACTGTTTCCTTGATTGAATTAGCTCTCACACCAATATTTGCGTCTAGAGCCTTTGCATTGAGGGCTATCTGAAAACGGCTGTGGTGCTGAAGTTGCCTGTGAATGTGGAGTTGGTGGCATGTGAAACCCGCATGTGGAGCATTCGTTTGTGTGCGATGCTCTACCAGGTTCATTCCTAGATAATGCACTCAAAGGGCACTAAGCATAGAGTGTGAAAACTGAGTTTCCTTGAGAGCTGCTTGGAAGCCTAATGGTGTGTGAAGTTAGTGAGCCAAATGGAGTTGTTCTCCCACAAGAACCACTCGGCTGATCCTTCTTCAATATGCCCTTCACCAACATGCAGTGTTTCCTTGATTGAATTAGCTCTCACACCAATATTTGCGTCTAGAGCCTTTGCATTGAGGGCTATCTGAAAACAGCTGTGGTGTTGAGTTACCTGAAAATGTGGAGTTGGTGTCATGTGAAACCCGCATGTGGAGCATTCGTTTGTGTGCGATGCTCTACCAAGCTTCATTTCAGTCCTAGATAATGCACTCAAAGGGCACTAAGCATAGAGTGTGAAAACTGAGTTTCCTTGAGAGCTGCTTGGAAGCCTGATGGTGTGTGAAGTTAGTGAGCCAAATGGAGTTGTTCTCCCACAAGAACCACTCGGCTGATCATTCTTCAATATGCCCTTCACCAACATGCAGTGTTTCCTTGATTGAATTAGCTCTCACACCAATATTTGTGTCTAGAGCCTTTGCATTGAGGGCTATCTGAAAACGGCTGTGGCGCTGAAGTTGCCTGTGAAAGTGGAGTTGGTGGCATGTGAAACCCGCATGTGGAGCATTCGTTTGTGTGCGATGCTCACCAAGCTTCATTTCACTCCTAGGCACACAAAGTGCACTAAGCATAGAGTGTGAAACCTGAGTTTCCTTGAGAGCTGCTTGGAAGCCTGATGGTGTGTGAAGTTAGTGAGCCAAATGGAGTTGTTCTCCCACAAGAACCACTCGGCTGATCCTTCTTCAATATGCCCTTCACCAACATGCAGTGTTTCCTTGATTGAATTAGCTCTCACACCAATATTTGCGTCTAGAGCCTTTGCATTGAGGGCTATCTGCAAACGGCTGTGGCGCTGAAGTTGCCTGTGAATGTGGAGTTGGTGGCATGTGAAACCCGCATGTGGAGCATTCGTTTTTGTGGGATGCTCTACCAGGTTCATTCCTAGATAATGCACTCAAAGGGCACTAAGCATAGAGTGTGAAAACTGAGTTTCCTTGAGAGCTGCTTGGAAGCCTGATGGTGTGTGAAGTTAGTGAGCCAAATGGAGTTGTTCTCCCACAAGAACCACTCGGCTGATCCTTCTTCATTATGCCCTTCACCAACATGCAGTGCTTCCTTGATTAAATTACCTCTCACACCAATATTTGCGTCTAGAGCCTTTGCATTGAGGGCTATCTGAAAACGGCTGTGGCGCTGAAGTTGCCTGTGAATGTGGAGTTGGTGGCATGTGAAACCCGCATGTGGAGCATTCGTTTGTGTGCGATGCTCTACCAGGTTCATTCCTAGATAATGCACTCAAAGGGCACTAAGCATAGAGTGTGAAACCTGAGTTTCCTTGAGAGCTGCTTGGAAGCCTGATGGTGTGTGAAGTTAGTGAGCCAAATGGAGTTGTTCTCCCACAAGAACCACTCGGCTGATCCTTCTTCAATATGCCCTTCACCAACATGCAGTGTTTCCTTGATTGAATTAGCTCTCACACCAATATTTGCGTCTAGGGCCTTTGCATTGAGGGCTATCTGAAAACGGCTGTGGCGCTGAAGTTGCCTGTGAATGTGGAGTTGGTGGCATGTGAAACCCGCATGTGGAGCATTCGTTTGTGTGCGATGCTCTACCAGGTTCATTCCTAGATAATGCACTCAAAGGGCACTAAGCATAGAGTGTGAAAACTGAGTTTCCTTGAGAGCTGCTTGGAAGCCTGATGGTGTGTGAAGTTACTGAGCCAAATGGAGTTGTTCTCCCACAAGAACCACTCTGCTGATCCTTCTTCAATATGCCCTTCACCAACATGCAGTGTTTCCTTGATTGAATTAGCTCTCACACCAATATTTGCGTCTAGAGCCTTTGCATTGAGGGCTATCTGCAAACGGCTGTGGCGCTGAAGTTGCCTGTGAATGTGGAGTTGGTGGCATGAGAAACCCGCATGTGGAGCATTCGTTTGTGTGCGATGCTCACCAAGCTTCATTTCAGTCCTAGGCACTCATAGGGCACTAAGCATAGAGTGTGAAAACTGAGTTTCCTTGAGAGCTGCTTGGAAGCCTGATGGTGTGTGAAGTTAGTGAGCCAAATGGAGTTGTTCTCCCACAAGAACCACTCGGCTGATCCTTCTTCAATATGCCCTTCACCAACATGCAGTGTTTCCTTGATTGAATTAGCTCTCACACCAATATTTGCGTCTAGAGCCTTTGCATTGAGGGCTATCTGAAAACGGCTGTGGCGCTGAAGTTGCCTGTGAATGTGGAGTTGGTGGCATGTGAAACCCGCATGTGGAGCATTCGTTTGTGTGCGATGCTCACCAAGCTTCATTTCAGTCCTAGGAACTCATAGGGCACTAAGCATAGAGTGTGAAAACTGAGTTTCCTTGAGAGCTGCTTGGAAGCCTGATGGTTTGTGAAGTTAGTGAGCCAAATGGAGTTGTTCTCCCACAAGAACCACTCGGCTGATCCTTCTTCAATATGCCCTTCACCAACATGCCGTGTTTCCTTGATTGAATTAGCTCTCACACCAATATTTGTGTCTAGAGCCTTTGCATTGAGGGCTATCTGAAAACGGCTGTGGCGCTGAAGTTGCCTGTGAATGTGGAGTTGGTGGCATGTGAAACCCGCATGTGGAGCATTCGTTTGTGTGCGATGCTCACCAAGCTTCATTTCAGTCCTAGGCACACAAAGGGCACTAAGCATAGAGTGTGAAAACTGAGTTTCCTTGAGAGCTGCTTGGAAGCCTGATGGTGTGTGAAGTTAGTGAGCCAAATGGAGTTGTTCTCCCACAAGAACCACTCGGCTGATCCTTCTTCAATATGCCCTTCACCAACATGCAGTGTTTCCTTGATTGAATTAGCTCTCACACCAATATTTGCGTCTAGAGCCTTTGCATTGAGGGCTATCTGGAAACAGCTGTGGCGCTGAAGTTGCCTGTGAATGTGGAGTTGGTGGCATGTGAAACCCGCATGTGGAGCATTCGTTTGTGTGCGATGCTCTACCAGGTTCATTCCTAGATAATGCACTCAAAGGGCACTAAGCATAGAGTGTGAAAACTGAGTTTCCTTGAGAGCTGCTTGGAAGCCTGATGGTGTGTGAAGTTAGTGAGCCAAATGGAGTTGTTCTCCCACAAGAACCACTCGGCTGATCCTTCTTCAATATGCCCTTCACCAACATGCAGTGTTTCCTTGATTGAATTAGCTCTCACACCAATATTTGCGTCTAGGGCCTTTGCATTGAGGCCTATCTGAAAAAGGCTGTGGCGCTGAAGTTGCCTGTGAATGTGGAGTTGGTGGCATGTGAAACCCGCATGTGGAGCATTCGTTTGTGTGCGATGCTCTACCAGGTTCATTCCTAGATAATGCACTCAAAGGGCACTAAGCATAGAGTGTGAAAACTGAGTTTCCTTGAGAGCTGCTTGGAAGCCTGATGGTGTGTGAAGTTAGTGAGCCAAATGGAGTTGTTCTCCCACAAGAACCACTCGGCTGATCCTTCTTCAATATGCCCTTCACCAACATGCAGTGTTTCCTTGATGGAATGAGCTCTCACACCAATATTTGCGTCTAGAGCCTTTGCATTGAGGGCTATCTGAAAACGCTGTGGCGCTGAAGTTGCCTGTGAATGTGGAGTTGGTGGCATGTGAAACCCGCATGTGGAGCATTCGTTTGTGTGGGATGCTCTACCAGGTTCATTCCTAGATAATGCACTCAAAGAGCACTAAGCATAGAGTGTGAAAACTGAGCTTCCTTGAGAGCTGCTTGGAAGCCTGATGGTGTGTGAAGTTATTGAGCCAAATGGAGTTGTTCTCCCACAAGAACCACTCGGCTGATCCTTCTTCAATATGCCCTTCACCAACATGCAGTGTTTCCTTGATTGAATTAGCTCTCACACCAATATTTGCGTCTAGATCCTTTGCATTGAGGCCTATCTGAAAACGGCTGTGGCGCTGAAGTTGCCTGTGAATGTGGAGTTGGTGGCATGTGAAACCCGCATGTGGAGCATTCGTTTGTGTGGGATGCTCACCAAGCTTCATTTCAGTCCTAGGCATACAAAGGGCACTAAGCATAGAGTGTGAAACCTGAGTTTCCTTGAGAGCTGCTTGGAAGCCTGATGGTGTGTGAAGTTAGTGAGCCAAATGGAGTTGTTCTCCCACAAGAACCACTCGGCTGATCCTTCTTCAATATGCCCTTCACCAACATGCAGTGTTTCCTTGATTGAATTAGCTCTCACACCAATATTTGCGTCTAGATCCTTTGCATTGAGGCCTATCTGAAAACGGCTGTGGCGCTGAAGTTGCCTGTGAATGTGGAGTTGGTGGCATGTGAAACCCGCATGTGGAGCATTCGTTTGTGTGGGATGCTCACCAAGCTTCATTTCAGTCCTAGGCATACAAAGGGCACTAAGCATAGAGTGTGAAAACTGAGTTTCCTTGAGAGCTGCTTGGAAGCCTGATGGTGTGTGAAGTTAGTGAGCCAAATGGAGTTGTTCTCCCACAAGAACCACTCGGCTGATCCTTCTTCAATATGCCCTTCACCAACATGCAGTGTTTCCTTGATTGAATTAGCTCTCACACCAATATTTGCGTCTAGAGCCTTTGCATTGAGGGCTATCTGAAAACGGCTGTGGCGCTGAAGTTGCCTGTGAATGTGGAGTTGGTGGCATGTGAAACCCGCATGTGGAGCATTCGTTTGTGTGGGATGCTCACCAAGCTTCATTCAGTCCTAGGCATTACAAAGGGCACTAGCATAGAGTGTGAAACCTGAGTTTCCTTGAGAGCTGCTTGGAAGCCTGGATGGTGTGTGAAGTTAGTGAGCCAAATGAGTTGTTCTCCCACAAGAACACTCGGCTGATCCTTCTTCAATATGCCCTTCACCAACATGCAGTGTTTCCTTGATTGAATTAGCTCTCACACCAATATTTGCGTCTAGATCCTTTGCATTGAGGCCTATCTGAAAACGGCTGTGGCGCTGAAGTTGCCTGTGAATGTGGAGTTGGTGGCATGTGAAACCCGCATGTGGAGCATTCGTTTGTGTGGGATGCTCACCAAGCTTCATTTCAGTCTAGGCATACAAAGGGCACTAAGCATAGAGTGTGAAACCTGAGTTTCCTTGAGAGCTGCTTGGAAGCCTGATGGTGTGTGAAGTTAGTGAGCCAAATGGAGTTGTTCTCTCCACAAGAACCACTCGGCTGATCCTTCTTCAATATGCCCTTCACCAACATGCAGTGTTTCCTTGATTGAATTAGCTCTCACACCAATATTTGCGTCTAGATCCTTTGCATTGAGGCCTATCTGAAAACGGCTGTGGCGCTGAAGTTGCCTGTGAATGTGGAGTTGGTGGCATGTGAAACCCGCATGTGGAGCATTCGTTTGTGTGGGATGCTCACCAAGCTTCATTTCAGTCCTAGGCATACAAAGGGCACTAAGCATAGAGTGTGAAACCTGAGTTTCCTTGAGAGCTGCTTGGAAGCCTGATGGTGTGTGAAGTTAGTGAGCCAAATGGAGTTGTTCTCCCACAAGAACCACTCGGCTGATCCTTCTTCAATATGCCCTTCACCAACATGCAGTCTTTCCTTGATTGAATTAGCTCTCACACCAATATTTGCGTCTAGAGCCTTTGCATTGAGGGCTATCTGAAAACGGCTGTGGCGCTGAAGTTGCCTGTGAATGTGGAGTTGGTGGCATGTGAAACCCGCATGGGGAGCATTCGTTTGTGTGGGATGCTCTACCAGGTTCATTCCTAGATAATGCACTCAAAGGGCACTAAGCATAGAGTGTGAAACCTGAGTTTCCTTGAGAGCTGCTTGGAAGCCTGATGGTGTGTGAAGTTAGTGAGCCAAATGGAGTTGTTCTCCCACAAGAACCACTCGGCTGATCCTTCTTCAATATGCCCTTCACCAACATGCAGTGTTTCCTTGATGGAATGAGCTCTCACACCAATATTTGCGTCTAGAGCCTTTGCATTGAGGGCTATCTGAAAACGGCTGTGGCGCTGAAGTTGCCTGTGAATGTGGAGTTGGTGGCATGTGAAACCCGCATGTGGAGCATTCGTTTGTGTGGGATGCTCTACCAGGTTCATTTCAGTCCTAGGCATACAAAGGGCACTAAGCATAGAGTGTGAAAACTGAGTTTCCTTGAGAGCTGCTTGGAAGCCTGATGGTGTGTGAAGTTAGTGAGCCAAATGGAGTTGTTCTCCCACAAGAACCACTCAGCTGATCCTTCTTCAATATGCCTTACACCAACATGCAGTGTTTCCTTGATTGAATTAGCTCTCACACCAATATTTGCGTCTAGAGCCTTTGCATTGAGGCCTATCTGAAAACGGCTGTGGCGCTGAAGTTGCCTGTGAATGTGGAGTTGGTGGCATGTGAAACCCGCATGTGGAGCATTCGTTTGTGTGCGATGCTCACCAAGCTTCATTTCAGTCCTAGGCACTCATAGGGCACTAAGCATAGAGTGTGAAAACTGAGTTTCCTTGAGAGCTGCTTGGAAGCCTGATGGTGTGTGAAGTTAGTGAGCCAAATGGAGTTGTTCTCCCACAAGAACCACTCGGCTGATCCTTCTTCAATATGCCCTTCACCAACATGCAGTGTTTCCTTGATTGAATTAGCTCTCACACCAATATTTGCGTCTAGAGCCTTTGCATTGAGGGCTATCTGAAAACGGCTGTGGCGCTGAAGTTGCCTGTGAATGTGGAGTTGGTGGCATGTGAAACCCGCATGGGGAGCATTCGTTTGTGTGGAATGCTGACCAAGATTCATTTCAGTCCTAGGCACACAAAGAGCACTAAGCATAGAGTGTGAAAACTGAGTTTCCTTGAGAGCTGCTTGGAAGCCTGATGGTGTGTGAAGTTAGCGAGCCAAATGGAGTTGTTCTCCCACAAGAACCACTCGGCTGATCCTTCTTCAATATGCCCTTCACCAACATGCAGTGTTTCCTTGATTGAATTAGCTCTCACACCAATATTTGCGTCTAGAGCCTTTGCATTGAGGGCTATCTGAAAACGGCTGTTTAACTCTGAGGTTGCCTGTGAATGTGGAGATGGTGGCATGTGAAACCCGCATGTGGAGCATTCGTTTGTGTGGGATGCTCTACCAGGTTCATTCCTAGATAATGCACTCAAAGGGCACTAAACATAGAGTGTGAAAACTGAGTTTCCTTGAGAGCTGCTTGGAAGCCTGATGGTGTGTGAAGTTAGTGAGCCAAATGGAGTTGTTCTCCCACAAGAACCACTCGGCTGATCCTTCTTCAATATGCCCTTCACCAACATGCAGTGTTTCCTTGATTGAATTAGCTCTCACACCAATATTTGCGTCTAGATCCTTTGCATTGAGGCCTATCTGAAAACGGCTGTGGCGCTGAAGTTGCCTGTGAATGTGGAGTTGGTGGCATGTGAAACCCGCATGTGGAGCATTCGTTTGTGTGGGATGCTCACCAAGCTTCATTTCAGTCCTAGGCATACAAAGGGCACTAAGCATAGAGTGTGAAACCTGAGTTTCCTTGAGAGCTGCTTGGAAGTCTGATGGTGTGTGAAGTTAGTGAGCCAAATGGAGTTGTTCTCCCACAAGAACCACTCGGCTGATCCTTCTTCAATATGCCCTTCACCAACATGCAGTGTTTCCTTGATTGAATTAGCTCTCACACCAATATTTGCGTCTAGAGCCTTTGCATTGAGGGCTATCTGAAAACGGCTGTGGCGCTGAAGTTGCCTGTGAATGTGGAGTTGGTGGCATGTGAAACCCGCATGGGGAGCATTCGTTTGTGTGGGATGCTCTACCAGGTTCATTCCTAGATAATGCACTCAAAGGGCACTAAGCATAGAGTGTGAAACCTGAGTTTCCTTGAGAGCTGCTTGGAAGCCTGATGGTGTGTGAAGTTAGTGAGCCAAATGGAGTTGTTCTCCCACAAGAACCACTCGGCTGATCCTTCTTCAATATGCCCTTCACCAACATGCAGTGTTTCCTTGATTGAATTAGCTCTCACACCAATATTTGCGTCTAGAGCCTTTGCATTGAGGGCTATCTGAAAACGGCTGTGGCGCTGAAGTTGCCTGTGAATGTGGAGTTGGTGGCATGTGAAACCCGCATGTGGAGCATTCGTTTGTGTGGGATGCTCACCAGGCTTCATTTCAGTCCTAGGCATACAATGGGCACTAAGCATAGAGTGTGAAAACTGAGTTTCCTTGAGAGCTGCTTGGAAGCCTGATGGTGTGTGAAGTTAGTGATCCAAATGGAGTTGTTCTCCCACAAGAACCACTCGGCTGATCCTTCTTCAATATGCCCTTCACCAACATGCAGTGTTTCCTTGATTGAATTAGCTCTCACACCAATATTTGCGTCTAGAGCCTTTGCATTGAGGGCTATCTGAAAACGGCTGTTTAACTCTGAGGTTGCCTGTGAATGTGGAGATGGTGGCATGTGAAACCCGCATGTGGAGTATTCGTTTGTGTGGGATGCTCTACCAGGTTCATTCCTAGATAATGCACTCAAAGGGCACTAAACATAGAGTGTGAAAACTGAGTTTCCTTGAGAGCTGCTTGGAAGCCTGATGGTGTGTGAAGTTAGTGAGCCAAATGGAGTTGTTCTCCCACAAGAACCACTCGGCTGATCCTTCTTCAATATGCCCTTCACCAACATGCAGTGTTTCCTTGATTGAATTAGCTCTCACACCAATATTTGCGTCTAGAGCCTTTGCATTGAGGGCTATCTGAAAACGGCTGTGGCGCTGAAGTTGCCTGTGAATGTGGAGTTGGTGGCATGTGAAACCCGCATGTGGAGCATTCGTTTGTGTGGGATGCTCTACCAGGTTCATTCCTAGATAATGCACTCAAAGGGCACTAAGCATAGAGTGTGAAAACTGAGTTTCCTTGAGAGCTGCTTGGAAGCCTGATGGTGTGTGAAGTTAGTGAGCCAAATGGAGTTGTTCTCCCACAAGAACCACTCGGCTGATCCTTCTTCAATATGCCCTTCACCAACATGCAGTGTTTCCTTGATTGAATTAGCTCTCACACCGATATTTGCAACTAGAGCCTTTGCATTGAGGGCTATCTGAAAACGGCTGTGGCGCTGAAGTTGCCTGTGAATGTGGAGTTGGTGGCATGTGAAACCCGCATGTGGAGCATTCGTTTGTGTGGGATGCTCTACAGGTTGATTCCTAGATAATGCACTCAAAGGGCACTAAACATAGAGTGTGAAAACTGAGTTTCCTTGAGAGCTGCTTGAAAGCCTGATGGTGTGTGAAGTTAGTGAGCCAAATGGAGTTGTTCTCCCACAAGAACCACTCGGCTGATCCTTCTTCAATATGCCCTTCACCAACATGCAGTGTTTCCTTGATTGAATTAGCTCTCACACCAATATTTGCGTCTAGAGCCTTTGCATTGAGGGCTATCTGAAAACGGCTGTGGCGCTGAAGTTGCCTGTGAATGTGGAGTTGGTGGCATGAGAAACCCGCATGTGGAGCATTCGTTTGTGTGCGATGCTCACCAAGCTTCATTTCAGTCCTAGGCACTCATAGGGCACTAAGCATAGAGTGTGAAAACTGAGTTTCCTTGAGAGCTGCTTGGAAGCCTGATGGTGTGTGAAGTTAGTGAGCCAAATGGAGTTGTTCTCCCACAAGAACCACTCGGCTGATCCTTCTTCAATATGCCCTTCACCAACATGCAGTGTTTCCTTGATTGAATTAGCTCTCACACCAATATTTGCGTCTAGAGCCTTTGCATTGAGGGCTATCTGCAAACGGCTGTGGCGCTGAAGTTGCCTGTGAATGTGGAGCTGGTGGCATGTGAAACCCGCAAGTGGAGCATTCGTTTGTGTGGGATGCTCTACCAGGTTCATTCCTAGATAATGCACTCAAAGAGCACTAAGCATAGAGTGTGAAAACTGAGCTTCCTTGAGAGCTGCTTGGAAGCCTGATGGTGTGTTAAGTTAGTGAGCCAAATGGAGTTGTTCTCCCACAAGAACCACTTGGCTGATCCTTCTTCAATATGCCCTTCACCAACATGCAGTGTTTCCTTGATTGAATTAGCTCTCACACCAATATTTGCGTCTAGAGCCTTTGCATTGAGGGCTATCTGAAAACGGCTGTGGCGCTGAAGTTGCCTGTGATTGTGGAGTTGGTGGCATGTGAAACCCGCATGTGGAGCATTCGTTTGTGTGCGATGCTCACCAAGCTTCCTTTCAGTCCTAGGCACTCATAGGGCACTAAGCATAGAGTGTGAAAACTGAGTTTCCTTGAGAGCTGCTTGGAAGCCTGATGGTGTGTGAAGTTAGTGAGCCAAATGGAGTTGTTCTCCCACAAGAACCACTCGGCTGATCCTTCTTCAATATGCCCTTCACCAACATGCCGTGTTTCCTTGATTGAATTAGCTCTCACACCAATATTTGTGTCTAGAGCCTTTGCATTGAGGGCTATCTGAAAACGGCTGTGGCGCTGAAGTTGCCTGTGAATGTGGAGTTGGTGGCATGTGAAACCCGCATGTGGAGCATTCGTTTGTGTGCGATGCTCATCAAGCTTCATTTCAGTCCTAGGCACACAAAGGGCACTAAGCATAGAGTGTGAAACCTGAGTTTCCTTGAGAGCTGCTTGGAAGCCTGATGGTGTGTGAAGTTAGTGAGCCAAATGGAGTTGTTCTCCCACAAGAACCACTCGGCTGATCCTTCTTCAATATGCCCTTCACCAACATGCAGTGTTTCCTTGATTGAATTAGCTCTCACACCAATATTTGCGTCTAGAGCCTTTGCATTGAGGGCTATCTGAAAACGGCTGTGGCGCTGAAGTTGCCTGTGAGTGTGGAGTTGGTGGCATGTGAAACCCGCATGTGGAGCATTCGTTTGTGTGGGATGCTCTACCAGGTTCATTCCTAGATAATGCACTCAAAGAGCACTAAGCATAGAGTGTAAAAACTGAGCTTCCTTGAGAGCTGCTTGGAAGCCTGATGGTGTGTTAAGTTAGTGAGCCAAATGGAGTTGTTCTCCCACAAGAACCACTCGGCTGATCCTTCTTCAATATGCCCTTCACCAACATGCAGTGTTTCCTTGATTGAATTAGCTCTCACACCAATATTTGCAACTAGAGCCTTTGCATTGAGGGCTATCTGAAAACGGCTGTGGCGCTGAAGTTGCCTGTGAATGTGGAGTTGGTGGCATGTGAAACCCGCATGTGGAGCATTCGTTTGTGTGCGATGCTCACCAAGCTTCATTTCAGTCCTAGGCACTCATAGGGCACTAAGCATAGAGTGTGAAAACTGAGTTTCCTTGAGAGCTGCTTGGAAGCCTGATGGTGTGTGAAGTTAGTGAGCCAAATGGAGTTGTTCTCCCACAAGAACCACTCGGCTGATCCTTCTTCAATATGCCCTTCACCAACATGCAGTGTTTCCTTGATTGAATTAGCTCTCACACCAATATTTGCGTCTAGAGCCTTTGCATTGAGGGCTATCTGAAAACGGCTGTGGCGCTGAAGTTGCCTGTGAATGTGGAGTTGGTGGCATGTGAAACCCGCATGTGGAGCATTCGTTTGTGTGGGATGCTCTACCAGTTTCATTCCTAGATAATGCACTCAAAGGGCACTAAACATAGAGTGTGAAAACTGAGTTTCCTTGAGAGCTGCTTGGAAGCCTGATGGTGTGTGAAGTTAGTGAGCCAAATGGAGTTGTTCTCCCACAAGAACCACTCGGCTGATCCTTCTTCAATATGCCCTTCACCAACATGCAGTGTTTCCTTGATTGAATGAGCTCTCACACCAATATTTGCGTCTAGAGCCTTTGCATTGAGGGCTATCTGAAAATGGCTGTGGCGCTGAAGTTGCCTGTGAATGTGGAGTTGGTGGCATGTGAAACCCGCATGTGGAGCATTCGTTTGTGTGGGATGCTCTACCAGACTCATTTATAGATAAAGCACTCAAAGGGCACTAAGCTTAGAGTGTGAAAACTGAGTTTCCTTGAGAGCTGCTTGGAAGCCTGATGGTGTGTGAAGTTAGTGAGCCAAATGGAGTTGTTCTCCCACAAGAACCACTCGGCTGATCCTTCTTCAATATGCCCTTCACCAACATGCAGTGTTTCCTTGATTGAATTAGCTCTCACACCAATATTTGCGTCTAGAGCCTTTGCATTGAGGGCTATCTGAAAACGGCTGTGGCGCTGAAGTTGCCTGTGAATGTGGAGTTGGTGGCATGTGAAACCCGCATGTGGAGCATTCGTTTGTGTGGGATGCTCTACAGGTTGATTCCTAGATAATGCACTCAAAGGGCACTAAACATAGAGTGTGAAAACTGAGTTTCCTTGAGCGCTGCTTGAAAGCCTGATGGTGTGTGAAGTTAGTGAGCAAAATGGAGTTGTTCTCCCACAAGAACCACTCGACTGATCCTTCTTCAATATGCCCTTCACCAACATGCAGTGTTTCCTTGATTGAATTAGCTCTCACACCAATATTTGCGTCTAGAGCCTTTGCATTGTGGGCTATCTGAAAACGGCTGTGGCGCTGAAGTTGCCTGTGAATGTGGAGTTGGTGGCATGTGAAACCCGCATGGGGAGCATTCGTTTGTGTGGGATGCTCTACCAGGTTCATTCCTAGATAATGCACTCAAAGGGCACTAAGCATAGAGTGTGAAAACTGAGTTTCCTTGAGAGCTGCTTGGAAGCCTGATGGTGTGTGAAGTTAGTGAGCCAAATGGAGTTGTTCTCCCACAAGAACCACTCGGCTGATCCTTCTTCAATATGCCCTTCACCAACATGCAGTGTTTCCTTGATTGAATTAGCTCTCACACCAATATTTGCATCTAGAGCCTTTGCATTGAGGGCTATCTGAAAACGGCTGTGGCGCTGAAGTTGCCTGTGAATGTGGAGTTGGTGGCATGAGAAACCCGCATGTGGAGCATTCGTTTGTGTGCGATGCTCACCAAGCTTCATTTCAGTCCTAGGCACTCATAGGGCACTAAGCATAGAGTGTGAAAACTGAGTTTCCTTGAGAGCTGCTTGGAAGCCTGATGGTGTGTGAAGTTAGTGAGCCAAATGGAGTTGTTCTCCCACAAGAACCACTCGGCTGATCCTTCTTCAATATGCCCTTCACCAACATGCAGTGTTTCCTTGATTGAATTAGCTCTCACACCAATATTTGCGTCTAGAGCCCTTGCATTGAGGGCTATCTGCAAACGGCTGTGGCGCTGAAGTTGCCTGTGAATGTGGAGTTGGTGGCATGTGAAACCCGCATGTGGAGCATTCGTTTGTGTGGGATGCTCTACCAGGTTCATTCCTAGATAATGCACTCAAAGGGCACTAAGCATAGAGTGTGAAAACTGAGCTTCCTGAGAGCTGCTTGGAAGCCTGATGGTGTGTTAAGTTAGTGAGCCAAATGGAGTTGTTCTCCCACAAGAACCACTCGGCTGATCCTTCTTCAATATGCCCTTCACCAACATGCAGTGTTTCCTTGATTGAATTAGCTCTCACACCAATATTTGCAACTAGAGCCTTTGCATTGAGGGCTATCTGAAAACGGCTGTGGCGCTGAAGTTGCCTGTGAATGTGGAGTTGGTGGCATGTGAAACCCGCATGTGGAGCATTCGTTTGTGTGGGATGCTCTACCAGGTTCATTCCTAGATAATGCACTCAAAGAGCACTAAGCATAGAGTGTAAAAACTGAGCTTCCTTGAGAGCTGCTTGGAAGCCTGATGGTGTGTGAAGTTAGTGAGCCAAATGGAGTTGTTCTCCCACAAGAACCACTCGGCTGATCCTTCTTCAATATGCCCTTCACCAACATGCAGTGTTTCCTTGATTGAATTAGCTCTCACACCAATATTTGCAACTAGAGCCTTTGCATTGAGGGCTATCTGAAAACGGCCGTGGCGCTGAAGTTGCCTGTGAATGTGGAGTTGGTGGCATGTGAAACCCGCATGTGGAGCATTCGTTTGTGTGGGATGCTCACCAAGCTTCATTTCAGTCCTAGGCACTCCCAGGGAACTAAGCATAGAGTGTGGAAACTGAGTTTCCTTGAGAGCTGCTTGGAAGCCTGATGGTGTGTGAAGTTAGTGAGCCAAATGGAGTTGTTCTCCCACAAGAACCACTTGGCTGATCCTTCTTCAATATGCCCTTCACCAACATGCCGTGTTTCCTTGATTGAATTAGCTCTCACACCAATATTTGTGTCTAGAGCCTTTGCATTGAGGGCTATCTGCAAACGGCTGTGGCGCTGAAGTTGCCTGTGAATGTGGAGTTGGTGGCATGTGAAACCCGCATGTGGAGCATTCGTTTGTGTGCGATGCTCACCAAGTTTCATTTCAGTCCTAGGCACACAAAGGGCACTAAGCATAGAGTGTGAAACCTGAGTTTCCTTGAGAGCTGCTTGGAAGCCTGATGGTGTGTGAAGTTAGTGAGCCAAATGGAGTTGTTCTCCCACAAGAACCACTCGGCTGATCCTTCTTCAATATGCCCTTCACCAACATGCAGTGTTTCCTTGATTGAATTAGCTCTCACACCAATATTTGCGTCTAGAGCCTTTGCATTGAGGGCTATCTGAAAACGGCTGTGGCGCTGAAGTTGCCTGTGAATGTGGAGTTGGTGGCATGTGAAACCCGCATGTGGAGCATTCGTTTTTGTGGGATGCTCTACCAGGTTCATTCCTAGATAATGCACTCAAAGGGCACTAAGCATAGAGTGTGAAAACTGAGTTTCCTTGAGAGCTGCTTGGAAGCCTGATGGTGTGTGAAGTTAGTGAGCCAAATGGAGTTGTTCTCCCACAAGAACCACTCGGCTGATCCTTCTTCAATATGCCCTTCACCAACATGCAGTGTTTCCTTGATTGAATTAGCTCTCACATCAATATTTGCGTCTAGAGCCTTTGCATTGAGGGCTATCTGCAAACGGCTGTGGCGCTGAAGTTGCCTGTGAATGTGGAGTTGGTGGCATGTGAAACCCGCATGTGGAGCATTCGTTTGTGTGCGATGCTCTACCAGGTTCATTCCTAGATAATGCACTCAAAGGGCACTAAGCATAGAGTGTGAAAACTGAGTTTCCTTGAGAGCTGCCTGGAAGCCTGATGATGTGTGAAGTTAGTGAGCCAAATGGAGTTGTTCTCCCACAAGAACCACTCAGCTGATCCTTCTTCAATATGTCTTTCACCAACATGCAGTGTTTCCTTGATTGAATTAGCTCTCACACCAATATTTGCGTCTAGAGCCTTTGCATTGAGGCCTATCTGCAAACGGCTGTGGCGCTGAAGTTGCCTGTGAATGTGGAGTTGGTGGCATGTGAAACCCGCATGTGGAGCATTCGTTTGTGTGGGATGCTCACCAAGCTTCATTTCAGTCCTAGGCATACAATGGGCACTAAGCATAGAGTGTGAAAACTGAGTTTCCTTGAGAGCTGCTTGGAAGCCTGATGGTGTGTGAAGTTAGTGAGCCAAATGGAGTTGTTCTCCCACAAGAACCACTCGGCTGATCCTTCTTCAATATGCCCTTCACCAACATGCAGTGTTTCCTTGATTGAATTAGCTCTCACACCAATATTTGCGTCTAGAGCCTTTGCATTGAGGGCTATCTGAAAACGGCTGTGGCGCTGAAGTTGCCTGTGAATGTGGAGTTGGTGGCATGTGAAACCCGCATGTGGAGCATTCGTTTCTGTGGAATGCTGACCAAGATTCATTTCAGTCCTAGGCACACAAAGAGCACTAAGCATAGAGTGTGAAAACTGAGTTTCCTTGAGAGCTGCTTGGAAGCCTGATGATGTGTGAAGTTAGTGAGCCAAATGGAGTTGTTCTCCCACAAGAACCACTCAGCTGATCCTTCTTCAATATGCCTTTCACCAACATGCAGTGTTTCCTTGATTGAATTAGCTCTCACACCAATATTTGCGTCTAGAGCCTTTGCATTGATGGCTATCTGAAAACGGCTGTGGCGCTGAAGTTGCCTGTGAATGTGGAGTTGGTGGCATGTGAAACCCGCATGTGGAGCATTCGTTTGTGTGGGATGCTCACCAAGCTTCATTTCAGTCCTAGGCATACAATGGGCACTAAGCATAGAGTGTGAAAACTGAGTTTCCTTGAGAGCTGCTTGGAAGCCTGATGGTGTGTGAAGTTAGTGAGCCAAATGGAGTTGTTCTCCCACAAGAACCACTCGGCTGATCCTTCTTCAATATGCCCTTCACCAACATGCAGTGTTTCCTTGATTGAATTAGCTCTCACACCAATATTTGCGTCTAGAGCCTTTGCATTGAGGGCTATGTGAAAACGGCTGTGGCGCTGAAGTTGCCTGTGAATGTGGAGTTGGTGGCATGTGAAACCCGCATGTGGAGCATTCGTTTGTGTGGAATGCTGACCAAGATTCATTTCAGTCCTAGGCACACAAAGAGCACTAAGCATAGAGTGTGAAAACTGAGTTTCCTTGAGAGCTGCTTGGAAGCCTGATGGTGTGTGAAGTTAGCGAGCCAAATGGAGTTGTTCTCCCACAAGAACCACTCGGCTGATCCTTCTTCAATATGCCCTTCACCAACATGCAGTGTTTCCTTGATTGAATTAGCTCTCACACCAATATTTGTGTCTAGAGCCTTTGCATTGAGGGCTATCTGAAAACGGCTGTGGCGCTGAAGTTGCCTGTGAATGTGGAGTTGGTGGCATGTGAAACCCGCATGTGGAGCATTCGTTTGTGTGGGATGCTCTACCAGGTTCATTCCTAGATAATGCACTCAAAGGGCACTAAACATAGAGTGTGAAAACTGAGTTTCCTTGAGAGCTGCTTGGAAGCCTGATGGTGTGTGAAGTTAGTGAGCCAAATGGAGTTGTTCTCCCACAAGAACCACTCGGCTGATCCTTCTTCAATATGCCCTTCACCAACATGCAGTGTTTCCTTGATTAAATTAGCTCTCACACCAATATTTGCGTCTAGAGCCTTTGCATTGAGGGCTATCTGAAAACGGCTGTGGCGCTGAAGTTGCCTGTGAATGTGGAGTTGGTGGCATGTGAAACCCGCATGTGGAGCATTCGTTTGTGTGGGATGCTCTACCAGGTTCATTCCTAGATAATGCACTCAAAGGGCACTAAACATAGAGTGTGAAAACTGAGTTTCCTTGAGAGCTGCTTGGAAGCCTGATGGTGTGTGAAGTTAGTGAGCCAAATGGAGTTGTTCTCCCACAAGAACCACTCGGCTGATCCTTCTTCAATATGCCCTTCACCAACATGCAGTGTTTCCTTGATTGAATTAGCTCTCACACCAATATTTGCGTCTAGAGCCTTTGCATTGAGGGCTATCTGAAAACGGCTGTGGCTCTGAGGTTGCCTGTGAATGTGGAGATGGTGGCATGTGAAACCCGCATGTGGAGCATTCGTTTGTGTGGGATGCTCTACCAGGTTCATTCCTAGATAATGCACTCAAAGGGCACTAAGCATAGAGTGTGAAAACTGAGTTTCCTTGAGAGCTGCTTGGAAGCCTGATGGTGTGTGAAGTTAGTGAGCCAAATGGAGTTGTTCTCCCACAAGAACCACTCGGCTGATCCTTCTTCAATATGCCCTTCACCAACATGCAGTGTTTCCTTGATGGAATTAGCTCTCACACCAATATTTGCGTCTAGAGCCTTTGCATTGAGGGCTATCTGAAAATGGCTGTGGCGCTGAAGTTGCCTGTGAATGTGGAGTTGGTGGCATGTGAAACCCGCATGTGGAGCATTCGTTTGTGTGGGATGCTCTACCAGATTCATTCCTAGATAATGCACTCAAAGGGCACTAAGCTTAGAGTGTGAAAACTGAGTTTCCTTGAGAGCTGCTTGGAAGCCTGATGGTGTGTGAAGTTAGTGAGCCAAATGGAGTTGTTCTCCCACAAGAACCACTCGGCTGATCCTTCTTCAATATGCCCTTCACCAACATGCAGTGTTTCCTTGATTGAATTAGCTCTCACACCAATATTTGCGTCTAGAGCCTTTGCATTGAGGGCTATCTGAAAACGGCTGTGGCGCTGAAGTTGCCTGTGAATGTGGAGTTGGTGGCATGTGAAACCCGCATGTGGAGCATTCGTTTGTGTGGGATGCTCTACCATGTTCATTCCTAGATAATGCACTCAAAGGGCACTAAGCATAGAGTGTAAAAACTGAGTTTCCTTGAGAGCTGCTTGGAAGCCTGATGGTGTGTGAAGTTAGTGAGCCAAATGGAGTTGTTCTCCCACAAGAACCACTCGGCTGATCCTTCTTCAATATGCCCTTCACCAACATGCAGTGTTTCCTTGATTGAATTAGCTCTCACACCAATATTTGCGTCTAGAGCCTTTGCATTGAGGGCTATCTGAAAACGGCTGTGGCGCTGAAGTTGCCTGTGAATGTGGAGTTGGTGGCATGAGAAACCCGCATGTGGAGCATTCGTTTGTGTACGATGCTCACCAAGCTTCATTTCAGTCCTAGGCACTCAAAGGGCACTAAGCATAGAGTGTGAAAACTGAGTTTCCTTGAGAGCTGCTTGGAAGCCTGATGGTGTGTGAAGTTAGTGAGCCAAATGGAGTTGTTCTCCCACAAGAACCACTCGGCTGATCCTTCTTCAATATGCCCTTCACCAACATGCAGTGTTTCCTTGATTGAATTAGCTCTCACACCAATATTTGCGTCTAGAGCCTTTGCATTGAGGGCTATCTGCAAACGGCTGTGGCGCTGAAGTTGCCTGTGAATGTGGAGTTGGTGGCATGTGAAACCCGCATGTGGAGCATTCGTTTGTGTGGGATGCTCTACCAGGTTCATTCCTAGATAATGCACTCAAAGAGCACTAAGCATAGAGTGTGAAAACTGAGCTTCCTTGAGAGCTGCTTGGAAGCCTGATGGTGTGTTAAGTTAGTGAGCCAAATGGAGTTGTTCTCCCACAAGAACCACTCGGCTGATCCTTCTTCAATATGCCCTTCACCAACATGCAGTGTTTCCTTGATTGAATTAGCTCTCACACCAATATTTGCAACTAGAGCCTTTGCATTGAGGGGTATCTGAAAACGGCTGTGGCGCTGAAGTTGCCTGTGAATGTGGAGTTGGTGGCATGTGAAACCCGCATGTGGAGCATTCGTTTGTGTGGGATGCTCTACCAGGTTCATTCCTAGATAATGCACTCAAAGAGCACTAAGCATAGAGTGTAAAAACTGAGCTTCCTTGAGAGCTGCTTGGAAGCCTGATGGTGTGTGAAGTTAGTGAGCCAAATGGAGTTGTTCTCCCACAAGAACCACTCGGCTGATCCTTCTTCAATATGCCCTTCACCAACATGCAGTGTTTCCTTGATTGAATTAGCTCTCACACCAATATTTAAGTCTAGAGCCTTTGCATTGAGGGCTATCTGAAAACGGCTGTGGCGCTGAAGTTGCCTGTGAATGTGGAGTTGGTGGCATGTGAAACCCGCATGTGGAGCATTCGTTTGTGTGCGATGCTCACCAAGCTTCATTTCAGTCCTAGGCACTCATAGGGCACTAAGCATAGAGTGTGAAAACTGAGTTTCCTTGAGAGCTGCTTGGAAGCCTGATGGTGTGTGAAGTTAGTGAGCCAAATGGAGTTGTTCTCCCACAAGAACCACTCGGCTGATCCTTCTTCAATATGCCCTTCACCAACATGCCGTGTTTCCTTGATTGAATTAGCTCTCACACCAATATTTGTGTCTAGAGCCTTTGCATTGAGGGCTATCTGAAAACGGCTGTGGCGCTGAAGTTGCCTGTGAATGTGGAGTTGGTGGCATGTGAAACCCGCATGTGGAGCATTCGTTTTTGTGGGATGCTCTACCAGGTTCATTCCTAGATAATGCACTCAAAGGGCACTAAGCATAGAGTGTGAAAACTGAGTTTCCTTGAGAGCTGCTTGGAAGCCTGATGGTGTGTGAAGTTAGTGAGCCAAATGGAGTTGTTCTCCCACAAGAACCACTCGGCTGATCCTTCTTCAATATGCCCTTCACCAACATGCAGTGTTTCCTTGATTGAATTAGCTCTCACACCAATATTTGCGTCTAGAGCCTTTGCATTGAGGGCTATCTGAAAACGGCTGTGGCGCTGAAGTTGCCTGTGAATGTGGAGTTGGTGGCATGTGAAACCCGCATGTGGAGCATTCGTTTGTGTGGGATGCTCTACCAGGTTCATTCCTAGATAATGCACTCAGAGGGCACTAAGCATAGAGTGTGAAAACTGAGTTTCCTTGAGAGCTGCTTGGAAGCCTGATGGTGTGTGAAGTTAGTGAGCCAAATGGAGTTGTTCTCCCACAAGAACCACTCGGCTGATCCTTCTTCAATATGCCCTTCACCAACATGCACTGTTTCCTTGATTGAATTAGCTCTCACACCAATATTTGCGTCTAGAGCCTTTGCATTGAGGGCTATCTGAAAACGGCTGTGGCGCTGAAGTTGCCTGTGAATGTGGAGTTGGTGGCATGTTAAACCCGCATGTGGAGCATTCGTTTGTGTGGGATGCTCTACCAGGTTCATTCCTAGATAATGCACTCAAAGGGCACTAAGCATAGAGTGTGAAAACTGAGTTTCCTTGAGAGCTGCTTGGAAGCCTGATGGTGTGTGAAGTTAGTGAGCCAAATGGAGTTGTTCTCCCACAAGAACCACTCGGCTGATCCTTCTTCAATATGCCCTTCACCAACATGCAGTGTTTCCTTGATTGAATGAGCTCTCACACCAATATTTGCGTCTAGAGCCTTTGCATTGAGGGCTATCTGAAAACGGCTGTGGCGCTGAAGTTGCCTGTGAATGTGGAGTTGGTGGCATGTGAAACCCGCATTTGGAGCACTCGTTTGTGTGGGATGCTGACCAAGCTTCATTTCAGTCCTAGGCACACAAAGAGCACTAAGCATAGAGTGTGAAAACTGAGTTTCCTTGAGAGCTGCTTGGAAGCCTGATGGTGTGTGAAGTTAGTGAGCCAAATGGAGTTGTTCTCCCACAAGAACCACTCGGCTGATCCTTCTTCAATATGCCCTTCACCAACATGCAGTGTTTCCTTGATTGAATTAGCTCTCACACCAATATTTGCGTCTACAGCCTTTGCATTGAGGGCTATCTGAAAACGGCTGTGGCGCTGAAGTTGCCTGTGAATGTGGAGTTGGTGGCATGTGAAACCCGCATGTGGAGCATTCGTTTGTGTGCGATGCTCACCAAGCTTCATTTCAGTCCTAGGCACACAAAGAGCACTAAGCATAGAGTGTGAAAACTGAGTTTCCTTGAGAGCTGCTTGGAAGCCTGATGGTGTGTGAAGTTAGTGAGCCAAATGGAGTTGTTCTCCCACAAGAACCACTCGGCTGATCCTTCTTCAATATGCCCTTCAGCAACATGCAGTGTTTCCTTGATTGAATTAGCTCTCACACCAATATTTGCGTCTAGAGCCTTTGCATTGAGGGCTATCTGAAAACGGCTGTGGCTCTGAGGTTGCCTGTGAATGTGGAGTTGGTGGCATGTGAAACCCGCATGTGGAGCATTCGTTTGTGTGGGATGCTCTACCAGGTTCATTCCTAGATAATGCACTCAAAGGGCACTAAGCATAGAGTGTGAAAACTGAGTTTCCTTGAGAGCTGCTTGGAAGCCTGATTTTGTGTGAAGTTAGTGAGCCAAATGGAGTTGTTCTCCCACAAGAACCACTCGGCTGATCCTTCTTCAATATGCCCTTCACCAACATGCAGTGTTTCCTTGATTAAATTAGCTCTCACACCAATATTTGCGTCTAGAGCCTTTGCATTGAGGGCTATGTGAAAACGGCTGTGGCGCTGAAGTTGCCTGTGAATGTGGAGTTGGTGGCATGTGAAACCCGCAAGTGGAGCATTCGTAAGTGTGGGATGCTCTACCATGTTCATTCCTAGATAATGTACTCAAAGGGCATTAAGCATAGAGTGTAAAAACTGAGTTTCCTTGAGAGCTGCTTGGAAGCCTGATGGTGTGTGAAGTTAGTGAGCCAAATGGAGTTGTTCTCCCACAAGAACCACTCGGCTGATCCTTCTTCAATATGCCCTTCACCAACATGCAGTGTTTCCTTGATTGAATTAGCTCTCACACCAATATTTGCGTCTAGAGCCTTTGCATTGAGGGCTATCTGAAAACGGCTGTGGCGCTGAAGTTGCCTGTGAATGTGGAGTTGGTTGCATGTGAAACCCGCATGTGGAGCATTCGTTTGTGTGGGATGCTCTACCAGGTTCATTCCTAGATAATGCACTCAAAGGGCACTAAGCATAGAGTGTAAAAACTGAGTTTCCTTGAGAGCTGCTTGGAAGCCTGATGGTGTGTGAAGTTAGTGAGCCAAATGGAGTTGTTCTCCCACAAGAACCACTCGGCTGATCCTTCTTCAATATGCCCTTCACCAACATGCAGTGTTTCCTTGATTGAATTAGCTCTCACACCAATATTTGCGTCTAGAGCCTTTGCATTGAGGGCTATCTGAAAACGGCTGTGGCGCTGAAGTTGCCTGTGAATGTGGAGTTGGTGGCATGTGAAACCCGCAAGTGGAGCATTCGTAAGTGTGGGATGCTCTACCATGTTCATTCCTAGATAATGTACTCAAAGGACACTAAGCATAGAGTTTGAAAACTGAGTTTCCTTGAGAGCTGCTTGGAAGCCTGATGGTGTGTGAAGTTAGTGAGCCAAATGGAGTTGTTCTCCCACAAGAACCACTCGGCTGATCCTTCTTCAATATGCCCTTCACCAACATGCAGTGTTTCCTTGATTGAATTAGCTCTCACACCAATATTTGCGTCTAGAGCCTTTGCATTGAGGGCTATCTGAAAACGGCTGTGGCGCTGAAGTTGCCTGTGAATGTGGAGTTGGTGGCATGTGAAACCCGCATGTGGAGCATTCGTTTGTGTGGGATGCTCTACCAGGTTCATTCCTAGATAATGCACTCAAAGGGCACTAAGCATAGAGTGTGAAAACTGAGTTTCCTTGAGAGCTGCTTGGAAGCCTGATGGTGTGTGAAGTTAGTGAGCCAAATGGAGTTGTTCTCCCACAAGAACCACTCGGCTGATCCTTCTTCAATATGCCCTTCACCAACATGCAGTGTTTCCTTGATTGAATGAGCTCTCACACCAATATTTGCGTCTAGAGCCTTTGCATTGAGGGCTATCTGAAAACGGCTGTGGCGCTGAACTTGCCTGTGAATGTGGAGTTGGTGGCATGTGAAACCCGCATGTGGAGCATTCGTTTGTGTGGGATGCTCTACCAGGTTCATTCCTAGATAATGCACTCAAAGGGCACTAAGCATAGAGTGTGAAAACTGAGTTTCCTTGAGAGCTGCTTGGAAGCCTGATGGTGTGTGAAGTTAGTGAGCCAAATGGAGTTGTTCTCCCACAAGAACCACTCGGCTGATCCTTCTTCAATATGCCCTTCACCAACATGCAGTGTTTCCTTGATTGAATGAGCTCTCACACCAATATTTGCGTCTAGAGCCTTTGCATTGAGGGCTATCTGAAAACGGCTGTGGCGCTGAAGTTGCCTGTGAATGTGGAGTTGGTGGCATGTGAAACCCGCATGTGGAGCATTCGTTTGTGTGGGATGCTCACCAAGCTTCATTTCAGTCCTAGGCACACAAAGAGCACTAAGCATAGAGTGTGAAAACTGAGTTTCCTTGAGAGCTGCTTGGAAGCCTGATGGTGTGTGAAGTTAGTGAGCCAAATGGAGTTGTTCTCCCACAAGAACCACTCGGCAGATCCTTCTTCAATATGCCCTTCAGCAACATGCAGTGTTTCCTTGATTGAATTAGCTCTCACACCAATATTTGCGTCTAGAGCCTTTGCATTGAGGGCTATCTGAAAACGGCTGTGGCTCTGAGGTTGCCTGTGAATGTGGAGTTGGTGGCATGTGAAACCCGCATGTGGAGCATTCGTTTGTGTGGGATGCTCTACCAGGTTCATTCCTAGATAATGCACTCAAAGGGCACTAAGCATAGAGTGTGAAAACTGAGTTTCCTTGAGAGCTGCTTGGAAGCCTGATGGTGTGTGAAGTTAGTGAGCCAAATGGAGTTGTTCTCCCACAAGAACCACTCGGCTGATCCTTCTGCAATATGCCCTTCACCAACATGCAGTGTTTCCTTGATTGAATTAGCTCTCACACCAATATTTGCGTCTACAGCCTTTGCATTGAGGGCTATCTGAAAACGGCTGTGGCGCTGAACTTGCCTGTGAATGTGGAGTTGGTGGCATGTGAAACCCGCATGTGGAGCATTCGTTTGTGTGGGATGCTCTACCAGATTCATTCCTAGATAATGCACTCAAAGGGCACTAAGCATAGAGTGTGAAAACTGAGTTTCCTTGAGAGCTGCTTGGAAGCCTGATGGTGTGTGAAGTTAGTGAGCCAAATGGAGTTGTTCTCCCACAAGAACCACTCGGCTGATCCTTCTTCAATATGCCCTTCACCAACATGCAGTGTTTCCTTGATTGAATTAGCTCTCACACCAATATTTGCGTCTAGAGCCTTTGCATTGAGGGCTATCTGAAAATGGCTGTGGCGCTGAAGTTGCCTGTGAATGTGGAGTTGGTGGCATGTGAAACCCGCAAGTGGAGCATTCGTAAGTGTGGGATGCTCTACCATGTTCATTCCTAGATAATGTATTCAAAGGGCATTAAGCATAGAGTGTAAAAACTGAGTTTCCTTGAGAGCTGCTTGGAAGCCTGATGGTGTGTGAAGTTAGTGAGCCAAATGGAGTTGTTCTCCCACAAGAACCACTCGGCTGATCCTTCTTCAATATGCCCTTCACCAACATGCAGTGTTTCCTTGATTGAATTAGCTCTCACACCAATATTTGCGTCTAGAGCCTTTGCATTGAGGGCTATCTGAAAACGGCTGTGGCGCTGAAGTTGCCTGTGAATGTGGAGTTGGTGGCATGTGAAACCCGCATGTGGAGCATTCGTTTGTGTGGGATGCTGACCAAGCTTCATTTCAGTCCTAGGCACACATAGAGCACTAAGCATAGAGTGTGAAAACTGAGTTTCCTTGAGAGCTGCTTGGAAGCCTGATGGTGTGTGAAGTTAGTGAGCCAAATGGAGTTGTTCTCCCACAAGAACCACTCGGCTGATCCTTCTTCAATATGCCCTTCACCAACATGCAGTGTTTCCTTATTTGAATTAGCTCTCACACCAATATTTGCGTCTAGAGCCTTTGCATTGAGGGCTATCTGAAAACGGCTGTGGCTCTGAGGTTGCCTGTGAATGTGGAGTTGGTGGCATGTGAAACCCGCATGTGGAGCATTCGTTTGTGTGGGATGCTCTACCAGGTTCATTCCTAGATAATGCACTCAAAGGGCACTAAGCATAGAGTGTGAAAACTGAGTTTCCTTGAGAGCTGCTTGGAAGCCTGATGGTGTGTGAAGTTAGTGAGCCAAATGGAGTTGTTCTCCCACAAGAACCACTCGGCTGATCCTTCTTCAATATGCCCTTCACCAACATGCAGTGTTTCCTTGATTGAATTAGCTCTCACACCAATATTTGCGTCTAGAGCCTTTGCATTGAGGGCTATGTGAAAACGGCTGTGGCGCTGAAGTTGCCTGTGAATGTGGAGTTGGTGGCATGTGAAACCCGAAAGTGGAGCATTCGTAAGTGTGGGATGCTCTACCATGTTCATTCCTAGATAATGTACTCAAAGGGCATTAAGCATAGAGTGTGAAACCTGAGTTTCCTTGAGAGCTGCTTGGAAGCCTGATGGTGTGTGAAGTTAGTGAGCCAAATGGAGTTGTTGTCCCAGAAGAACCACTCGGCTGATCCTTCTTCAATATGCCCTTCACCAACATGCAGTGTTTCCTTGATTGAATTAGCTCTCACACCAATATTTGCGTCTAGAGCCTTTGCATTGAGGGCTATCTGAAAACGGCTGTGGCGCTGAAGTTGCCTGTGAATGTGGAGTTGGTGGCATGTGAAACCCGCATGTGGAGCATTCGTTTGTGTGGGATGCTCTACCAGGTTCATTCCTAGATAATGCACTCAAAGGGCACTAAGCATAGAGTGTGAAAACTGAGTTTCCTTGAGAGCTGCTTGGAAGCCTGATGGTGTGTGAAGTTAGTGAGCCAAATGGAGTTGTTCTCCCACAAGAACCACTCGGCTGATCCTTCTTCAATATGCCCTTCACCAACATGCAGTGTTTCCTTGATTGAATGAGCTCTCACACCAATATTTGCGTCTAGAGCCTTTGCATTGAGGGCTATCTGAAAACGGCTGTGGCGCTGAAGTTGCCTGTGAATGTGGAGTTGGTGGCATGTGAAACCCGCATGTGGAGCATTCGTTTGTGTGGGATGCTCTACCAGGTTCATTCCTAGATAATGCACTCAAAGGGCACTAAGCATAGAGTGTGAAAACTGAGTTTCCTTGAGAGCTGCTTGGAAGCCTGATGGTGTGTGAAGTTAGTGAGCCAAATGGAGTTGTTCTCCCACAAGAACCACTCGGCTGATCCTTCTTCAATATGCCCTTCACCAACATGCAGTGTTTCCTTGATTGAATGAGCTCTCACACCAATATTTGCGTCTAGAGCCTTTGCATTGAGGGCTATCTGAAAACGGCTGTGGCGCTGAAGTTGCCTGTGAATGTGGAGTTGGTGGCATGTGAAACCCGCATGTGGAGCATTCGTTTGTGTGGGATGCTCTACCAGGTTCATTCCTAGATAATGCACTCGAAGAGCACTAAGCATAGAGTGTGAAAACTGAGCTTCCTTGAGAGCTGCTTGGAAGCCTGATGGTGTGTTAAGTTAGTGAGCCAAATGGAGTTGTTCTCCCACAAGAACCACTCGGCTGATCCTTCTTCAATATGCCCTTCACCAACATGCAGTGTTTCCTTGATTGAATTAGCTCTCACACCAATATTTGCGTCTAGAGCCTTTGCATTGAGGGCTATCTGAAAACGGCTGTGGCGCTGAAGTTGCCTGAGAATGTGGAGTTGGTGGCATGTGAAACCCGCATGTGGAGCATTCGTTTGTGTGCGATGCTCACCAACTTTCATTTCAGTCCTAGGCACACAAAGTGCACTAAGCATACAGTGTGAAACCTGAGCTTCCTTGAGAGCTGCTTGGAAGCCTGATGGTGTGTGAAGTTAGTGAGCCAAATGGAGTTGTTGTCCCACAAGAACCACTCGGCTGATCCTTCTTCAATATGCCCTTCACCAACATGCAGTGTTTCCTTGATTGAATTAGCTCTCACACCAATATTTGCGTCTAGATCCTTTGCATTGAGAACTATCTGAAAACGGCTGTGGCGCTGAAGTTGCCTGTGAATGTGGAGTTGGTGGCATGTGAAACCCGCATGTGGAGCATTCGTTTGTGTGGGATGCTCACCAAGCTTCATTTCAGTCCTAGGCATACAAAGGGCACTAAGCATAGAGTGTGAAACCTGAGTTTCCTTGAGAGCTGCTTGGAAGCCTGATGGTGTGTGAAGTTAGTGAGCCAAATGGAGTTGTTGTCCCACAAGAACCACTCGGCTGATCCTTCTTCAATATGCCCTTCACCAACATGCAGTGTTTCCTTGATTGAATTAGCTCTCACACCAATATTTGCGTCTAGAGCCTTTGCATTGAGGGCTATCTGAAAACGGCTGTGGCGCTGAAGTTGCCTGTGAATGTGGAGTTGGTGGCATGTGAAACCCGCATGTGGAGCATTCGTTTGTGTGGGATGCTCTACCAGGTTCATTCCTAGATAATGCACTCAAAGGGCACTAAACATAGAGTGTGAAAACTGAGTTTCCTTGAGAGCTGCTTGGAAGCCTGATGGTGTGTGAAGTTAGTGAGCCAAATGGAGTTGTTCTCCCACAAGAACCACTCGGCTGATCCTTCTTCAATATGCCCTTCACCAACATGCAGTGTTTCCTTGATTGAATTAGCTCTCACACCAATATTTGCGTCTAGAGCCTTTGCATTGAGGGCTATCTGAAAACGGCTGTGGCGCTGAAGTTGCCTGTGAATGTGGAGTTGGTGGCATGTGAAACCCGCATTTGGAGCATTCGTTTGTGTGCGATGCTCACCAAGCTTCATTTCAGTCCTAGGCACACAAAGAGCACTAAGCATAGAGTGTGAAAACTGAGTTTCCTTGAGAGCTGCTTGGAAGCCTGATGGTGTGTGAAGTTAGTGAGCCAAATGGAGTTGTTCTCCCACAAGAACCACTCGGCAGATCCTTCTTCAATATGCCCTTCAGCAACATGCAGTGTTTCCTTGATTGAATTAGCTCTCACACCAATATTTGCGTCTAGAGCCTTTGCATTGAGGGCTATCTGAAAACGGCTGTGGCTCTGAGGTTGCCTGTGAATGTGGAGTTGGTGGCATGTGAAACCCGCATGTGGAGCATTCGTTTGTGTGGGATGCTCTACCAGGTTCATTCCTAGATAATGCACTCAAAGGGCACTAAGCATAGAGTGTGAAAACTGAGTTTCCTTGAGAGCTGCTTGGAAGCCTGATGGTGTGTGAAGTTAGTGAGCCAAATGGAGTTGTTCTCCCACAAGAACCACTCGGCTGATCCTTCTGCAATATGCCCTTCACCAACATGCAGTGTTTCCTTGATTGAATTAGCTCTCACACCAATATTTGCGTCTACAGCCTTTGCATTGAGGGCTATCTGAAAACGGCTGTGGCGCTGAACTTGCCTGTGAATGTGGAGTTGGTGGCATGTGAAACCCGCATGTGGAGCATTCGTTTGTGTGGGATGCTCTACCAGATTCATTCCTAGATAATGCACTCAAAGGGCACTAAGCATAGAGTGTGAAAACTGAGTTTCCTTGAGAGCTGCTTGGAAGCCTGATGGTGTGTGAAGTTAGTGAGCCAAATGGAGTTGTTCTCCCACAAGAACCACTCGGCTGATCCTTCTTCAATATGCCCTTCACCAACATGCAGTGTTTCCTTGATTGAATTAGCTCTCACACCAATATTTGCGTCTAGAGCCTTTGCATTGAGGGCTATCTGAAAATGGCTGTGGCGCTGAAGTTGCCTGTGAATGTGGAGTTGGTGGCATGTGAAACCCGCAAGTGGAGCATTCGTAAGTGTGGGATGCTCTACCATGTTCATTCCTAGATAATGTACTCAAAGGGCATTAAGCATAGAGTGTAAAAACTGAGTTTCCTTGAGAGCTGCTTGGAAGCCTGATGGTGTGTGAAGTTAGTGAGCCAAATGGAGTTGTTCTCCCACAAGAACCACTCGGCTGATCCTTCTTCAATATGCCCTTCACCAACATGCAGTGTTTCCTTGATTGAATTAGCTCTCACACCAATATTTGCGTCTAGAGCCTTTGCATTGAGGGCTATCTGAAAACGGCTGTGGCGCTGAAGTTGCCTGTGAATGTGGAGTTGGTGGCATGTGAAACCCGCATGTGGAGCATTCGTTTGTGTGGGATGCTGACCAAGCTTCATTTCAGTCCTAGGCACACATAGAGCACTAAGCATAGAGTGTGAAAACTGAGTTTCCTTGAGAGCTGCTTGGAAGCCTGATGGTGTGTGAAGTTAGTGAGCCAAATGGAGTTGTTCTCCCACAAGAACCACTCGGCTGATCCTTCTTCAATATGCCCTTCACCAACATGCAGTGTTTCCTTATTTGAATTAGCTCTCACACCAATATTTGCGTCTAGAGCCTTTGCATTGAGGGCTATCTGAAAACGGCTGTGGCTCTGAGGTTGCCTGTGAATGTGGAGTTGGTGGCATGTGAAACCCGCATGTGGAGCATTCGTTTGTGTGGGATGCTCTACCAGGTTCATTCCTAGATAATGCACTCAAAGGGCACTAAGCATAGAGTGTGAAAACTGAGTTTCCTTGAGAGCTGCTTGGAAGCCTGATGGTGTGTGAAGTTAGTGAGCCAAATGGAGTTGTTCTCCCACAAGAACCACTCGGCTGATCCTTCTTCAATATGCCCTTCACCAACATGCAGTGTTTCCTTGATTGAATTAGCTCTCACACCAATATTTGCGTCTAGAGCCTTTGCATTGAGGGCTATGTGAAAACGGCTGTGGCGCTGAAGTTGCCTGTGAATGTGGAGTTGGTGGCATGTGAAACCCGAAAGTGGAGCATTCGTTTGTGTGGGATGCTCTACCATGTTCATTCCTAGATAATGTACTCAAAGGGCATTAAGCATAGAGTGTGAAACCTGAGTTTCCTTGAGAGCTGCTTGGAAGCCTGATGGTGTGTGAAGTTAGTGAGCCAAATGGAGTTGTTGTCCCAGAAGAACCACTCGGCTGATCCTTCTTCAATATGCCCTTCACCAACATGCAGTGTTTCCTTGATTGAATTAGCTCTCACACCAATATTTGCGTCTAGAGCCTTTGCATTGAGGGCTATCTGAAAACGGCTGTGGCGCTGAAGTTGCCTGTGAATGTGGAGTTGGTGGCATGTGAAACCCGCATGTGGAGCATTCGTTTGTGTGGGATGCTCTACCAGGTTCATTCCTAGATAATGCACTCAAAGGGCACTAAGCATAGAGTGTGAAAACTGAGTTTCCTTGAGAGCTGCTTGGAAGCCTGATGGTGTGTGAAGTTAGTGAGCCAAATGGAGTTGTTCTCCCACAAGAACCACTCGGCTGATCCTTCTTCAATATGCCCTTCACCAACATGCAGTGTTTCCTTGATTGAATGAGCTCTCACACCAATATTTGCGTCTAGAGCCTTTGCATTGAGGGCTATCTGAAAACGGCTGTGGCGCTGAAGTTGCCTGTGAATGTGGAGTTGGTGGCATGTGAAACCCGCATGTGGAGCATTCGTTTGTGTGGGATGCTCTACCAGGTTCATTCCTAGATAATGCACTCAAAGGGCACTAAGCATAGAGTGTGAAAACTGAGTTTCCTTGAGAGCTGCTTGGAAGCCTGATGGTGTGTGAAGTTAGTGAGCCAAATGGAGTTGTTCTCCCACAAGAACCACTCGGCTGATCCTTCTTCAATATGCCCTTCACCAACATGCAGTGTTTCCTTGATTGAATGAGCTCTCACACCAATATTTGCGTCTAGAGCCTTTGCATTGAGGGCTATCTGAAAACGGCTGTGGCGCTGAAGTTGCCTGTGAATGTGGAGTTGGTGGCATGTTAAACCCGCATGTGGAGCATTCGTTTTTGTGGATGCTCTACCAGGTTCATTCCTAGATAATGCACTCGAAGAGCACTAAGCATAGAATGTGAAAACTGAGCTTCCTTGAGAGCTGCTTGGAAGCCTGATGGTGTGTTAAGTTAGTGAGCCAAATGGAGTTGTTCTCCCACAAGAACCACTCGGCTGATCCTTCTTCAATATGCCCTTCACCAACATGCAGTGTTTCCTTGATTGAATTAGCTCTCACACCAATATTTGCGTCTAGAGCCTTTGCATTGAGGGCTATCTGAAAACGGCTGTGGCGCTGAAGTTGCCTGAGAATGTGGAGTTGGTGGCATGTGAAACCCGCATGTGGAGCATTCGTTTGTGTGCGATGCTCACCAACTTTCATTTCAGTCCTAGGCACACAAAGTGCACTAAGCATAGAGTGTGAAACCTGAGCTTCCTTGAGAGCTGCTTGGAAGCCTGATGGTGTGTGAAGTTAGTGAGCCAAATGGAGTTGTTGTCCCACAAGAACCACTCGGCTGATCCTTCTTCAATATGCCCTTCACCAACATGCAGTGTTTCCTTGATTGAATTAGCTCTCACACCAATATTTGCGTCTAGATCCTTTGCATTGAGAACTATCTGAAAACGGCTGTGGCGCTGAAGTTGCCTGTGAATGTGGAGTTGGTGGCATGTGAAACCCGCATGTGGAGCATTCGTTTGTGTGGGATGCTCACCAAGCTTCATTTCAGTCCTAGGCATACAAAGGGCACTAAGCATAGAGTGTGAAACCTGAGTTTCCTTGAGAGCTGCTTGGAAGCCTGATGGTGTGTGAAGTTAGTGAGCCAAATGGAGTTGTTGTCCCAGAAGAACCACTCGGCTGATCCTTCTTCAATATGCCCTTCACCAACATGCAGTGTTTCCTTGATTGAATTAGCTCTCACACCAATATTTGCGTCTAGAGCCTTTGCATTGAGGGCTATCTGAAAACGGCTGTGGCGCTGAAGTTGCCTGTGAATGTGGAGTTGGTGGCATGTGAAACCCGCATGTGGAGCATTCGTTTGTGTGGGATGCTCTACCAGGTTCATTCCTAGATAATGCACTCAAAGGGCACTAAACATAGAGTGTGAAAACTGAGTTTCCTTGAGAGCTGCTTGGAAGCCTGATGGTGTGTGAAGTTAGTGAGCCAAATGGAGTTGTTCTCCCACAAGAACCACTCGGCTGATCCTTCTTCAATATGCCCTTCACCAACATGCAGTGTTTCCTTGATTGAATTAGCTCTCACACCAATATTTGCGTCTAGAGCCTTTGCATTGAGGGCTATCTGAAAACGGCTGTGGCGCTGAAGTTGCCTGTGAATGTGGAGTTGGTGGCATGTGAAACCCGCATTTGGAGCATTCGTTTGTGTGCGATGCTCACCAAGCTTCATTTCAGTCCTAGGCACACAAAGAGCACTAAGCATAGAGTGTGAAAACTGAGTTTCCTTGAGAGCTGCTTGGAAGCCTGATGGTGTGTGAAGTTAGTGAGCCAAATGGAGTTGTTCTCCCACAAGAACCACTCGGCAGATCCTTCTTCAATATGCCCTTCACCAACATGCAGTGTTTCCTTGATTGAATTAA
>NW_026700731.1:0-90755 GCF_030435755.1 Ochotona princeps | reverse complement strand
TGAGAACAACTCCATTTGGCTCACTAACTTCACACACCATCAGGCTTCCAAGCAGCTCTCAAGGAAACTCAGTTTTCACACTCTATGCTTAGTGCGCTTTGAGTGCCTAGGACTGAAATGAAGCTTGGTGAGCATCCCACACAAACGAATGCTCTACATGCGGGTTACACTTGCAAACAACTCCACATTCACAGGCAACTTCAGCGCCACAGCCATTTTCAGATAGCCCTCAATGCAAAGGCTCTAGACGCAAATATTGGTGTGAGAGCTAATTCAATCAAGGAAACACTGCATGTTGGTGAAGGGCATATTGAAGAAGGATCAGCCGAGTGGTTTTTGTGGGAGAACAACTCCATTTGGCTCACTAACTTCACACACCATCAGGCTTCCAAGCAGCTCTCAAGGAAACTCAGTTTTCACACTCTAGGCTTAGTGCCCTTTGAGTGCCTAGGACTGAAAGGAAGCTTGGTGAGCATCCCACACAAACGAATGCTCTACATGCGGGTTTCACATGCCACCAACTCCACATTCACAGGCAACTTCAGCGCCACAGCCATTTTCAGATAGCCCTCAATGCAAAGGCTCTAGACGCAAATATTGGTGTGAGAGCGAATTCAATCAAGGAAACACTGCATGTTGGTGAAGGGCATATTGAAGAAGGATCAGCCGAGTGGTTCTTGTGGGAGAACAACTCCATTTGGCTCACTAACTTCACACACCATCAGGCTTCCAAGCAGCTCTCAAGGAAACTCAGTTTTCACACTCTATGCTTAGTGCCCTTTGAGTTCATTATCTAGGAATGAACCTGGTAGAGCATCCCACACAAACGAATGCTCCACATGCGGGTTTCACATGCCACCAACTCCACATTCACAGGCAACTTCAGCGCCACAGCCGTTGTCAGATAGCCCTCAATGCAAAGGCTCTAGACGCAAATATTGGTGTGAGAGCTAATTCAATCAAGGAAACACTGCATGTTGCTGAAGGGCATATTGAAGAAGGATCAGCCGAGTGGTTCTTGTGGGAGAACAACTCCATTTGGCTCACTAACTTCACACACCATCAGGCTTCCAAGCAGCTCTCAAGGAAACTCAGTTTTCACACTCTATGCTTAGTGCCCTTTGTGTGCCTAGGACTGAAATGAAGCTTGGTGAGCATCCCACACAAACGAATGCTCCACATGCGGGTTTCACATGCCACCAACTCCACATTCTCAGGCAACTTCAGCGCCACAGCCGTTTTCAGATAGCCCTCAATGCAAAGGCTCTAGACGCAAATATTGGTGTGAGAGCTAATTCAATCAAGGAAACAGTGCATGTTGGTGAAGGGCATATTGAAGAAGGATCAGCCGAGTGGTTCTTGTGGGAGAACAACTCCATTTGGCTCACTAACTTCACACACCATCAGGCTTCCAAGCAGCTCTCAAGGAAACTCAGTTTTCACACTCTATGCTTAGTGCCCTTTGAGTTCATTATCTAGGAATGAACCTGGTAGAGCATTCCACACAAACGAATGCTCCACATGCGGGTTTCACATGCCACCAACTCCACATTCACAGGCAACTTCAGCGCCACAGCCGTTTTCAGATAGCCCTCAATGCAAAGGCTCTAGACGCAAATATTGGTGTGAGAGCTAATTCAATCAAGGAAACACTGCATGTTGCTGAAGGGCATATTGAAGAAGGATCAGCCGAGTGGTTTTTGTGGGAGAACAACTCCATTTGGCTCACTACCTTCACACACCATCAGGCTTCCAAGCAGCTCTCAAGGAAACTCAGTTTTCACACTCTATGCTTAGTGCCCTTTGAGTGCCTAGGACTGAAATGAAGCTTGGTGAGCATCCCACACAAAAGAATGCTCCACATGCGGGTTTCACATGCCACCAACTCCACATTCACAGGCAACTTCAGCGCCACAGCCATTTTCAGATAGCCCTCAATGCAAAGGCTCTAGACGCAAATATTGGTGTGAGAGCTAATTCAATCAAGGAAACACTGCATGTTGGTGAAGGGCATATTGAAGAATGATCAGCCGAGTGTTTCTTGTGGGAGAACAACTCCATTTGGCTCACTAACTTCACACACCATCAGGCTTCCAAGCAGCTCTCAAGGAAACTCAGTTTTCACACTCTATGCTTAGTGCCCTTTGAGTTCATTATCTAGGAATGAACCTGGTAGACCATCCCACACAAACGAATGCTCCACATGCGGGTTTCACATGCCACCAACTCCACATTCACAGGCAACTTCAGCGCCACAGCCGTTTTCAGATAGCCCTCAATGCAAAGGCTCTAGACGCAAATATTGGTGTGAGAGCTAATTCAATCAAGGAAACACTGCATGTTGGTGAAGGGCATATTGAAGAAGGATCAGCCGAGTGGTTCTTGTGGGAGAACAACTCCATTTGGCTCACTAACTTCACACACCATCAGGCTTCCAAGCAGCTCTCAAGGAAACTCAGTTTTCACACTCTAGGCTTAGTGCCCTTTGAGTGCCTAGGACTGAAAGGAAGCTTGGTGAGCATCCCACACAAACGAATGCTCCACATGCGGGTTTCACATGCCACCACATTCACAGGCAACTTCAGCGCCACAGCCGTTGTCAGATAGCCCTCAATGCAAAGGCTCTAGACGCAAATATTGGTGTGAGAGCTAATTCAATCAAGGAAACACTGCATGTTGGTGAAGGGCATATTGAAGAAGGATCAGCCGAGTGGTTCTTGTGGGAGAACAACTCCATTTGGCTCACTAACTTCACACACCATCAGGCTTCCAAGCAGCTCTCAAGGAAACTCAGTTTTCACACTCTATGCTTAGTGCCCTTTGAGTGCCTTATCTAGGAATGAATCTAGTAGAGCATCCCACACAAACGAATGCTCCACATGCGGGTTTCACATGCCACCAACTCCACATTCACAGGCAACTTCAGCGCCACAGCCGTTGTCAGATAGCCCTCAATGCAAAGGCTCTAGACGCAAATATTGGTGTGAGAGCTAATTCAATCAAGGAAACACTGCATGTTGGTGAAGGGCATATTGAAGAAGGATCAGCCGAGTGGTTCTTGTGGGAGAACAACTCCATTTGGCTCACTAACTTCACACACCATCAGGCTTCCAAGCAGCTCTCAAGGAAACTCAGTTTTCACACTCTATGCTTAGTGCTCTTTCACTGCATTATCTAGAAATGAACCTGGTAGAGCATTCCACACAAAAGAATGGAGAATATTCAAACAACTCAAATTCAACATACCGTATGATCCAGCAATAGCACTCCTAGGAATATATCCAGAACACTTGTTCTATGAGAAACCAACATGCACTCCTATGTTCATAGCAGCACAATCAGTAATTGCAAAAACATGGAAACAACCAAAATGCCCATCAACAGAGGATTGGATCAGAAAGCTATGGTTCATCTACTCCATGGAATACTACTCAGCTATTAAAAAAAACAAACTGCAGTTCTTTGTGGCCAAATGGGCCAAACTGGAAACCATAATGCTAAGGGAAATGAGCCAATCCCAAAAGGTTAAATACCACATGTTTGCCTTAATTTAAGATGATATGATGTTATGTATAACATGTTATGTTTTGAATGTTATATGTTGTGTATAAACTAAAATTGAAGTATAGGTGAGGTGGTCACAGAAGGTGGCTGGGAACCCGCATTTACTTTTAACATATTGGTTACTCATTACTATGTCAATTAATTCCATAATGATGTAAATTTTTGCTGATGGTATGTTGGAGCTTTCAATTGACTGGGATGATACTCTGCTGGCTCTGTCATCAGACCAGAGAGGGTATACCTAAGAAGCCGTTGAACTTGACGGGACAATAAGATGCTGGACTCTATGTTTGGTATACGCTTGCAATGGGAAATCTCAACTGAACTTGAGCTGTGGTTATGCAACAAGGTGGAGGAATCCACCATGGTGGGAGGGTTTGGGGAGGGGTGGGGAGTACCCAAGTATCTATGTAACTGTGTCACATAATACAATGTAATTACTGAAGTTAAATAATAAATAATTTAAAAAAAAAAAAAAGAATGCTCCACATGCGGGTTTCACATGCCAACAACTCCACATTCACGGGCAACTTCAGCGCCACAGCCGTTTTCAGATAGCCCTCAATGCAAAGGCTCTAGACGCAAATATTGGTGTGAGAGCTAATTCAAACAAGGAAACACTGCATGTTGCTGAAGGGCATATTGAAGAAGGATCAGCCGAGTGGTTCTTGTGGGAGAACAACTCCATTTGGCTCACTAACTTCACACACCATCAGGCTTCCAAGCAGCTCTCAAGGAAACTCAGTTTTCACACTCTATGCTTTGTCCTCTTTCACTGCATTATCTAGAAACGAACCTGGTAGAGCATTCCACACAAAAGAATGGAGAATATTCAAACAACTCAAATTCAACATACCGTATGATCCAGCAATAGCACTCCTAGGAATATATCCAGAACACTTGTTCTATGAGAAACCAACATGCACTCCTATGTTCATAGCAGCACAATCAGTAATTGCAAAAACATGGAAACAACCAAAATGCCCATCAACAGAGGATTGGATCAGAAAGCTATGGTTCATCTACTCCATGGAATACTACTCAGCTATTAAAAAAAACAAACTGCAGTTCTTTGTGGCCAAATGGGCCAAACTGGAAACCATAATGCTAAGGGAAATGAGCCAATCCCAAAAGGTTAAATACCACATGTTTGCCTTAATTTAAGATGATATGATGTTATGTATAACATGTTATGTTTTGAATGTTATATGTTGTGTATAAACTAAAATTGAAGTATAGGTGAGGTGGTCACAGAAGGTGGCTGGGAACCCGCATTTACTTTTAACATATTGGTTACTCATTACTATGTCAATTAATTCCATAATGATGTAAATTTTTGCTGATGGTATGTTGGAGCTTTCAATTGACTGGGATGATACTCTGCTGGCTCTGTCATCAGACCAGAGAGGGTATACCTAAGAAGCCGTTGAACTTGACGGGACAATAAGATGCTGGACTCTATGTTTGGTATACGCTTGCAATGGGGAAATCTCAACTGAACTTGAGCTGTGGTTATGCAACAAGGTGGAGGAATCCACCATGGTGGGAGGGTTTGGGGAGGGGTGGGGAGTACCCAAGTATCTATGTAACTGTGTCACATAATACAATGTAATTACTGAAGTTAAATAATAAATAATTTAAAAAAAAAAAAAGAATGCTCCACATGCGGGTTTCACATGCCAACAACTCCACATTCACGGGCAACTTCAGCGCCACAGCCGTTTTCAGATAGCCCTCAATGCAAAGGCTCTAGACGCAAATATTGGTGTGAGAGCTAATTCAATCAAGGAAACACTGCATGTTGCTGAAGGGCATATTGAAGAAGGATCAGCCGAGTGGTTCTTGTGGGAGAACAACTCCATTTGGCTCACTAACTTCACACACCATCAGGCTTCCAAGCAGCTCTCAAGGAAACTCAGTTTTCACACTCTATGCTTTGTCCTCTTTCACTGCATTATCTAGAAACGAACCTGGTAGAGCATTCCACACAAAAGAATGGAGAATATTCAAACAACTCAAATTCAACATACCGTATGATCCAGCAATAGCACTCCTAGGAATATATCCAGAACACTTGTTCTATGAGAAACCAACATGCACTCCTATGTTCATAGCAGCACAATCAGTAATTGCAAAAACATGGAAACAACCAAAATGCCCATCAACAGAGGATTGGATCAGAAAGCTATGGTTCATCTACTCCATGGAATACTACTCAGCTATTAAAAAAAACAAACTGCAGTTCTTTGTGGCCAAATGGGCCAAACTGGAAACCATAATGCTAAGGGAAATGAGCCAATCCCAAAAGGTTAAATACCACATGTTTGCCTTAATTTAAGATGATATGATGTTATGTATAACATGTTATGTTTTGAATGTTATATGTTGTGTATAAACTAAAATTGAAGTATAGGTGAGGTGGTCACAGAAGGTGGCTGGGAACCCGCATTTACTTTTTTTTTTTTTTTTTTTTTTTTTTTTTTAATTATTTATTATTTAACTTCAGTAATTACATTGTATTATGTGACACAGTTACATAGATACTTGGGTTCTCCCCACCCCTCCCCAAACCCTCCCACCATGGTGGATTCCTCCACCTTATTGCATAACCACAGCTCAAGTTCAGTTGAGATTTCCCCATTGCAAGCGTATACCAAACATAGAGTCCAGCATCTTATTGTCCCGTCAAGTTCAACGGTTTCTTAGGTATACCCTCTCTGGTCTGATGACAGAGCCAGCAGAGTATCATCCCAGTCAATTGAAAGCTCCAACATACCATCAGCAAAAATTTACATCATTATGGAATTAATTGACATAGTAATGAGTAACCAATATGTTAAAAGTAAATGCGGGTTCCCAGCCACCTTCTGTGACCACCTCACCTATACTTCAATTTTAGTTTATACACAACATATAACATTCAAAACATAACATGTTATACATAACATCATATCATCTTAAATTAAGGCAAACATGTGGTATTTAACCTTTTGGGATTGGCTCATTTCCCTTAGCATTATGGTTTCCAGTTTGGCCCATTTGGCCACAAAGAACTGCATTTTGTTTTTTTTAATAGCTGAGTAGTATTCCATGGAGTAGATGAACCATAGCTTTCTTATCCAATCCTCTGTTGATGGGCATTTTGGTTGTTTCCATGTTTTTGCAATTACTGATTGTGCTGCTATGAACATAGGAGTACATGTTGGTTTCTCATAGAACAAGTGTTCTGGATATATTCCTAGGAGTGCTATTGCTGGATCATACGGTATGTTGAATTTGAGTTGTTTGAATATTCTCCATACTGATTTCCATAGAGGCTGTACCAGCCTGCAGCCCCACCAGCAGTGGAGTAGGGTTCCCTTTTCCCCGCAACCTCGCCAACAAGTGTCGTTGGTGCTTTTATTCATGTGGGCCAGTCTTACTGGCGTTAGGTGGTACCTCATTGATGTTTTAATTTGGATTTCCCTTATTGCCAGGGAACTTGAGCATTTTTTCATATGTTTATTTGCCATTTGGGTTTGTTCCTTTGTGAAGTGTCTGCCCATTTCCCGTGCCCATTTCTTGAGTGGCTTGTTTGTTTTGACATTTTGGTTGTTTTGTAGCTCTTTGTATATTCTGGATATTAGCCCTCTATCACCTATGTCGTGTGCGAAGATCTTCTCCCATTCTGTGGGTTGCCTTTTTACTTTGTTGAATGTTTCTCTAGCTGTACAGAAGCTTCTTAGTTTGATGAGGTCCCAATTGTTTATTTTGGTCTTGATTTCTACTGCATCTGGAGTCTTTTTTAGGAAGTGAGGGCCTACCCCTAAGTGTTCCAGTGTGTTTCCAACATTTTCTTCCAAAAGTTTGAAGGTTTCTGGATGTAGGTTTAGATCTGTTATCCATTTAGATCTGATCTTAGTGTATGGTGAGAGATGTGGATCTATTTTTTTGTTTCTGCAGGCTATCAACCAGTTGTCCCAGCAGCATTTATTGAACAGACCTTCCCATTTGCCTGGGTTGTCGTCTGGGAGAAACGCATTTACTTTTAACATATTGGTTACTCATTACTATGTCAATTAATTCCATAATGATGTAAATTTTTGCTGATGGTATGTTGGAGCTTTCAATTGACTGGGATGATACTCTGCTGGCTCTGTCATCAGACCAGAGAGGGTATACCTAAGAAGCCGTTGAACTTGACGGGACAATAAGATGCTGGACTCTATGTTTGGTATACGCTTGCAATGGGGAAATCTCAACTGAACTTGAGCTGTGGTTATGCAACAAGGTGGAGGAATCCACCATGGTGGGAGGGTTTGGGGAGGGGTGGGGAGAACCCAAGTATCTATGTAACTGTGTCACATAATACAATGTAACTACTGAAGTTAAATAATAAATAATTAAAAAAAAAAAAAAAGAATGCTCCACATGCGGGTTTCACATGTCACCAACTCCACATTCACAGGCAACTTCAGCGCCACAGCCGTTTTCAGATAGCCCTCAATGCAAAGGCTCTAGACGCAAATATTGGTGTGAGAGCTAATTCAATCAAGGAAACACTGCATGTTGCTGAAGGGCATATTGAAGAAGGATCAGCCGAGTGGTTCTTGTGGGAGAACAACTCCATTTGGCTCACTAACTTCACACACCATCAGGCTTCCAAGCAGCTCTCAAGGAAACTCAGTTTTCACACTCTATGCTTAGTGCCCTTTGAGTGCATTATCTAGGAATGAATCTATTAGAGCATCCCACACAAACGAATGCTCCACATGCGGGTTTCACATGCCACCAACTCCACATTCACAGGCAACTTCAGCGCCACAGCCGTTTTCAGATAGCCCTCAATGCAAAGGCTCTAGACGCAAATATTGGTGTGAGAGCTAATTCAATCAAGGAAACACTGCATGTTGGTGAAGGGCATATTGAAGAAGGATCAGCCGAGTGTTTCTTGTGGGAGAACAACTCCATTTGGCTCACTAACTTCACACACCATCAGGCTTCCAAGCAGCTCTCAAGGAAACTCAGTTTTCACACTCTATGCTTAGTGCCCTTTGAGTGCCTAGGACTGAAATGAAGCTTGGTGAGCATCCCACACAAACGAATGCTCTACATGCGGGTTTCACATGCCACCAACTCCACATTCACAGGCAACTTCAGCGCCACAGCCATTTTCAGATAGCCCTCAATGCAAAGGCTCTAGACGCAAATATTGGTGTGAGAGCTAATTCAATCAAGGAAACACTGCATGTTGGTGAAGGGCATATTGAAGAAGGATCAGCCGAGTGGTTCTTGTGGGAGAACAACTCCATTTGGCTCACTAACTTCACACACCATCAGGCTTCCAAGCAGCTCTCAAGGAAACTCAGTTTTCACACTCTATGCTTAGTGCTCTTTCACTGCATTATCTAGGAATGAACCTGGTAGAGCATTCCACAAAAAAGAATGCTCCACATGCGGGTTTCACATGCCACCAACTCCACATTCACAGGCAACTTCAGCGCCACAGCCGTTTTCAGATAGCCCTCAATGCAAAGGCTCTAGACGCAAATATTGGTGTGAGAGCTAATTCAATCAAGGAAACACTGCATGTTGCTGAAGGGCATATTGAAGAAGGATCAGCCGAGTGGTTCTTGTGGGAGAACAACTCCATTTGGCTCACTAACTTCACACACCATCAGGCTTCCAAGCAGCTCTCAAGGAAACTCAGTTTTCACACTCTATGCTTAGTGCCCTTTGAGTGCATAGGACTGAAATGAAGCTTGGTGAGCATCCCACACAAACGAATGCTCCACATGCGGGTTTCACATGCCACCAACTCCACATTCACAGGCAACTTCAGCGCCACAGCCATTTTCAGATAGCCCTCAATGCAAAGACTCTAGACGCAAATATTGGTGTGAGAGCTAATTCAATCAAGGAAACACTGCATGTTGGTGAAGGGCATATTGAAGAAGGATCAACCGAGTGGTTCTTGTGGGAGAACAACTCCATTTGGCTCACTAACTTCACACACCATCAGGCTTCCAAGCAGCTCTCAAGGAAACTCAGTTTTCACACTCTATGCTTAGTGCCCTTTCACTGCATTATCTAGAAATGAACCTGGTAGAGAATTCCACAAAAAAGAATGCTCCACATGCGGGTTTCACATGCCACCAACTCCACATTCACAGGCAACTTCAGCGCCACAGCCGTTTTCAGATAGCCCTCAATGCAAAGGCTCTAGACGCAAATATTGGTGTGAGAGCTAATTCAATCAAGGAAACACTGCATGTTGCTGAAGGGCATATTGAAGAAGGATCAGCCGAGTGGTTCTTGTGGGAGAACAACTCCATTTGGCTCACTAACTTCACACACCATCAGGCTTCCAAGCAGCTCTCAAGGAAACTCAGTTTTCACACTCTATGCTTAGTGCCCTTTGAGTGCATAGGACTGAAATGAAGCTTGGTGAGCATCCCACACAAACGAATGCTCCACATGCGGGTTTCACATGCCACCAACTCCACATTCACAGGCAACTTCAGCGCCACAGCCATTTTCAGATAGCCCTCAATGCAAAGGCTCTAGACGCAAATATTGGTGTGAGAGCTAATTCAATCAAGGAAACACTGCATGTTGGTGAAGGGCATATTGAAGAAGGATCAGCCGAGTGGTTCTTGTGGGAGAACAACTCCATTTGGCTCACTAACTTCACACACCATCAGGCTTCCAAGCAGCTCTCAAGGAAACTCAGTTTTCACACTCTATGCTTAGTGCCCTTTGAGTGCATTATCTAGGAATGAATCTATTAGAGCATCCCACACAAACGAATGCTCCACATGCGGGTTTCACATGCCACCAACTCCACATTCACAGGCAACTTCAGCGCCACAGCCGCTTTCAGATAGCCCTCAATGCAAAGGCTCTAGACGCAAATATTGGTGTGAGAGTTAATTCAATCAAGGAAACACTGCATGTTGGTGAAGGGCATATTGAAGAAGGATCAGCCGAGTGGTTCTTGTGGGAGAACAACTCCATTTGGCTCACTAACTTCACACACCATCAGGCTTCCAAGCAGCTCTCAAGGAAACTCAGTTTTCACACTCTATGCTTAGTGCTCTTTCACTGCATTATCTAGAAACGAACCTGGTAGAGCATTCCACACAAAAGAATGGAGAATATTCAAACAACTCAAATTCAACATACCGTATGATCCAGCAATAGCACTCCTAGGAATATATCCAGAACACTTGTTCTATGAGAAACCAACATGCACTCCTATGTTCATAGCAGCACAATCAGTAATTGCAAAAACATGGAAACAACCAAAATGCCCATCAACAGAGGATTGGATCAGAAAGCTATGGTTCATCTACTCCATGGAATACTACTCAGCTATTAAAAAAAACAAACTGTAGTTCTTTGTGGCCAAATGGGCCAAACTGGAAACCATAATGCTAAGGGAAATGAGCCAATCCCAAAAGGTTAAATACCACATGTTTGCCTTAATTTAAGATGATATGATGTTATGTATAACATGTTATGTTTTGAATGTTATATGTTGTGTATAAACTAAAATTGAAGTATAGGTGAGGTGGTCACAAGGTGGCTGGGAACCCGCATTTACTTTTAACATATTGGTTACTCATTACTATGTCAATTAATTCCATAATGATGTAAATTTTTGCTGATGGTATGTTGGAGCTTTCAATTGACTGGGATGATACTCTGCTGGCTCTGTCATCAGACCAGAGAGGGTATACCTAAGAAGCCGTTGAACTTGACGGGACAATAAGATGCTGGACTCTATGTTTGGTATACGCTTGCAATGGGGAAATCTCAACTGAACTTGAGCTGTGATTATGCAACAAGGTGGAGGAATCCACCATGGTGGGAGGGTTTGGGGAGGGGTGGGGATAACCCAAGTATCTATGTAACTGTGTCACATAATACAATGTAATTACTGAAGTTAAATAATAAATAATTTAAAAAAAAAAAAGAATGCTCCACATGCGGGTTTCACATGCCACCAACTCCACATTCACAGGCAACTTCAGCGCCACAGCCGTTTTCAGATAGCCCTCAATGCAAAGGCTCTAGACGCAAATATTGGTGTGAGAGCTAATTCAATCAAGGAAACACTGCATGTTGCTGAAGGGCATATTGAAGAAGGATCAGCCGAGTGGTTCTTGTGGGAGAACAACTCCATTTGGCTCACTAACTTCACACACCATCAGGCTTCCAAGCAGCTCTCAAGGAAACTCAGTTTTCACACTCTATGCTTAGTGCCCTTTGAGTGCATTATCTAGGAATGAATCTATTAGAGCATCCCACACAAACGAATGCTCCACATGCGGGTTTCACATCCCACCAACTCCACATTCACAGGCAACTTCAGCGCAACAGCCATTTTCAGATAGCCCTCAATGCAAAGGCTCTAGACGCAAATATTGGTGTGAGAGCTAATTCAATCAAGGAAACACGGCGTGTTGGTGAAGGGCATATTGAAGAAGGATCAGCCGAGTGTTTCTTGTGGGAAAACAACTCCATTTGGCTCACTAACTTCACACACCATCAGGCTTCCAAGCAGCTCTCAAGGAAACTCAGTTTTCACACTCTATGCTTAGTGCCCTTTGAGTGCCTAGGACTGAAATGAAGCTTGGTGAGCATCCCACACAAACGAATGCTCCACATGCGGGTTTCACATGCCACCAACTCCACATTCACAGGCAACTTCAGCGCCACAGCCGTTTTCAGATAGCCCTCAATGCAAAGGCTCTAGACGCAAATATTGGTGTGAGAGCTAATTCAATCAAGGAAACACTGCATGTTGCTGAAGGGCATATTGAAGAAGGATCAGCCGAGTGGTTTTTGTGGGAGAACAACTCCATTTGGCTCACTAACTTCACACACCATCAGGCTCACAAGCAGCTCTCAAGGAAACTCAATTTTCACACTCTATGCTTAGTGCCCTTTGAGTGCCTAGGACTGAAATGAAGCTTGGTGAGCATCCCACACAAACGAATTCTCCACATGCGGGTTTCACATGCCACCAACTCCACATTCACAGGCAACTTCAGCGCCACAGCCATTTTCAGATAGCCCTCAATGCAAAGGCTCTAGACGCAAATATTGGTGTGAGAGCTAATTCAATCAAGGAAACACTGCATGTTGGTGAAGGGCATATTGAAGAAGGATCAGCCGAGTGGTTCTTGTGGGAGAACAACTCCATTTGGCTCACTAACTTCACACACCATCAGGCTTCCAAGCAGCTCTCAAGGAAACTCAGTTTTCACACTCTATGCTTAGTGCCCTTTGAGTGCCTAGGACTGAAATGAAGCTTGGTGAGCATCCCACACAAACGAATGCTCCACATGTGGGTTTCACATGCCACCAACTCCACATTCACAGGCAACTTCAGCGCCACAGCCATTTTCAGATAGCCCTCAATGCAAAGGCTCTAGACGCAAATATTGGTGTGAGAGCTAATTCAATCAAGGAAACACTGCATGTTGGTGAAGGGCATATTGAAGAAGGATCAGCCGAGTGGTTCTTGTGGGAGAACAACTCCATTTGGCTCACTAACTTCACACACCATCAGGCTTCCAAGCAGCTTTCAAGGAAACTCAGTTTTCACACTCTATGCTTAGTGCCCTTTCACTGCATTATCTAGAAATGAACCTGGTAGAGAATTCCACAAATAAGAATGCTCCACATGCGGGTTTCACATGCCACCAACTCCACATTCACAGGCAACTTCAGTGCCACAGCCGTTTTCAGATAGCCCTCAATGCAAAGGCTCTGGACGCAAATATTGGTGTGAGAGCTAATTCAATCAAGGAAACACTGCATGTTGGTGAAGGGCATATTGAAGAAGGATCAGCCGAGTGGTTCTTGTGGGAGAACAACTCCATTTGGCTCACTAACTTCACACACCATCAGGCTTCCAAGCAGCTCTCAAGGAAACTCAGTTTTCACACTCTATGCTTAGTGCCCTTTGAGTGCATTATCTAGGAATGAATCTATTAGAGCATCCCACACAAACGAATGCTCCACATGCGGGTTTCACATGCCACCAACTCCACATTCACAGGCAACTTCAGCGCCACAGCCATTTTCAGATAGCCCTCAATGCAAAGGCTCTAGACGCAAATATTGGTGTGAGAGCTAATTCAATCAAGGAAACACTGCGTGTTGGTGAAGGGCATATTGAAGAAGGATCAGCCGAGTGGTTCTTGTGGGAGAACAACTCCATTTGGCTCACTAACTTCACACACCATCAGGCTTCCAAGCAGCTCTCAAGGAAACTCAGTTTTCACACTCTATGCTTAGTGTCCTTTGAGTGCATTATCTAGGAATGAATCTAGTAGAGCATCCCACACAAACGAATGCTCCACATGCGGGTTTCACATGCCACCAACTCTACATTCACAGGCAACTTCAGCGCCACAGCCGTTTTCAGATAGCCCTCAATGCAAAGGCTCTAGACGCAAATATTGGTGTGAAAGCTAATTCAATCAAGGAAACACTGCGTGTTGGTGAAGAGCATATTGAAGAAGGATCAGCCGAGTGGTTCTTGTGGGAGAACAACTCCATTTGGCTCACTAACTTCACACACCATCAGGCTTCCAAGCAGCTCTCAAGGAAACTCAGTTTTCACACTCTATGCTTAGTGCCCTTTGAGTGCATTATCTAAGAATGAATCTATTAGAGCATCCCACACAAACGAATGCTCCACATGCGGGTTTCACATGCCACCAACTCCACATTCACAGGCAACTTCAGCGCCACAGGCGTTTTCAGATAGCCCTCAATGCAAAGGCTCTAGACCCAAATATTGGTGTGAGAGCTAATTCAATCAAGGAAACACTGCATGTTGGTGAAGGGCATATTGAAGAAGGATCAGCCGAGTGGTTCTTGTGGGAGAACAACTCCATTTGGCTCACTAACTTCACACACCATCAGGCTTCCAAGCAGCTCTCAAGAAAACTCAGTTTTCACACTCTATGCTTAGTGCCCTTTCACTGCATTATCTAGGAATGAACCTGGTAGAGCATCCCACAGAAACGAATGCTCCACATGCGGGTTTCACATGCCACCAACTCCACATTCACAGGCAACTTCAGCGCCACAGCCGTTTTCAGATAGCCCTCAATGCAAAGGCTCTAGACACAAATATTGGTGTGAGAGCTAATTCAATCAAGGAAACACTGCATGTTGGTGAAGGGCATATTGAAGAAGGATCAGCCGAGTGGTTCTTGTGGGAGAACAACTCCATTTGGCTCACTAACTTCACACACCATCAGGCTTCCAAGCAGCTCTCAAGGAAACTCAGTTTTCACACTCTATGCTTAGTGCCCTTTGAGTGCCTAGGACTGAAAGGAAGCTTGGTGAGCATCCCACACAAACGAATGCTCCACATGCGGGTTTCACATGCCACCAACTCCACATTCACAGGCAACTTCAGCGCCACAGCCGTTTTCAGATAGCCCTCAATGCAAAGGCTCTAGACGCAAATATTGGTGTGAGAGCTAATTCAATCAAGGAAACACTGCATGTTGGTGAAGGGCATATTGAAGAAGGATCAGCCGAGTGGTTCTTGTGGGAGAACAACTCCATTTGGCTCACTAACTTCACACACCATCAGGCTTCCAAGCAGCTCTCAAGGAAACTCAGTTTTCACACTCTATGCTTAGTGCTCTTTCACTGCATTATCTAGAAACGAACCTGGTAGAGCATTCCACACAAAAGAATGGAGAATATTCAAACAACTCAAATTCAACATACCGTATGATCCAGCAATAGCACTCCTAGGAATATATCCAGAACACTTGTTCTATGAGAAACCAACATGCACTCCTATGTTCATAGCAGCACAATCAGTAATTGCAAAAACATGGAAACAACCAAAATGCCCATCAACAGAGGATTGGATCAGAAAGCTATGGTTCATCTACTCCATGGAATACTACTCAGCTATTAAAAAAAACAAACTGTAGTTCTTTGTGGCCAAATGGGCCAAACTGGAAACCATAATGCTAAGGGAAATGAGCCAATCCCAAAAGGTTAAATACCACATGTTTGCCTTAATTTAAGATGATATGATGTTATGTATAACATGTTATGTTTTGAATGTTATATGTTGTGTATAAACTAAAATTGAAGTATAGGTGAGGTGGTCACAAGGTGGCTGGGAACCCGCATTTACTTTTAACATATTGGTTACTCATTACTATGTCAATTAATTCCATAATGATGTAAATTTTTGCTGATGGTATGTTGGAGCTTTCAATTGACTGGGATGATACTCTGCTGGCTCTGTCATCAGACCAGAGAGGGTATACCTAAGAAGCCGTTGAACTTGACGGGACAATAAGATGCTGGACTCTATGTTTGGTATACGCTTGCAATGGGGAAATCTCAACTGAACTTGAGCTGTGGTTATGCAACAAAGTGGAGGAATCCACCATGGTGGGAGGGTTTGGGGAGGGGTGGGGAGAACCCAAGTATCTATGTAACTGTGTCACATAATACAATGTAACTACTGAAGTTAAATAATAAATAATTAAAAAAAAAAAAAGAATGCTCCACATGCGGGTTTCACATGCCACCAACTCCACATTCACAGGCAACTTCAGCGCCACAGCCGTTTTCAGATAGCCCTCAATGCAAAGGCTCTAGACGCAAATATTGGTGTGAGAGCTAATTCAATCAAGGAAACACTGCATGTTGGTGAAGGGCATATTGAAGAAGGATCAGCCGAGTGGTTCTTGTGGGAGAACAACTCCATTTGGCTCACTAACTTCACACACCATCAGGCTTCCAAGCAGCTCTCAAGGAAACTCAGTTTTCACACTCTATGCTTAGTGCCCTTTGAGTGCATTATCTAGGAATGAACCTGGTAGAGCATCCCACACAAACGAATGCTCCACATGCGGGTTTCACATCCCACCAACTCCACATTCACAGGCAACTTCAGCGCCACAGCCATTTTCAGATAGCCCTCAATGCAAAGGCTCTAGACGCAAATATTGGTGTGAGAGCTAATTCAATCAAGGAAACACGGCGTGTTGGTGAAGGGCATATTGAAGAAGGATCAGCCGAGTGGTTCTTGTGGGAGAACAACTCCATTTGGCTCACTAACTTCACACACCATCAGGCTTCCACGCAGCTCTCAAGGAAACTCAGTTTTCACACTCTATGCTTAGTGCCCTTTGAGTGCATAGGACTGAAATGAAGCTTGGTGAGCATCCCACACAAACGAATGCTCCACATGCGGGTTTCACATGCCACCAACTCCACATTCACAGACAACTTCAGCGCCACAGTCGTTTTCAGATAGCCCTCAATGCAAAGGCTCTAGACGCAAATATTGGTGTGAGAGCTAATTCAATCAAGGAAACACTGCATGTTGGTGAAGGGCATATTGAAGAAGGATCAGCCGAGTGGTTCTTGTGGGAGAACAACTCCATTTGGCTCACTAACTTCACACACCATCAGGCTTCCAAGCAGCTCTCAAGGAAACTCAGTTTTCACACTCTATGCTTAGTGCCCTTTGAGTGCATTATCTAGGAATGAATCTATTAGAGCATCCCACACAAACGAATGCTCCACATGCGGGTTTCACATGCCACCAACTCCACATTCACAGGCAACTTCAGCGCCACAGCCGTTTTCAGATAGCCCTCAATGCAAAGGCTCTAGACGCAAATATTGGTGTGAGAGCTAATTCAATCAAGGAAACACTGCATGTTGCTGAAGGGCATATTGAAGAAGGATCAGCCGAGTGGTTCTTGTGGGAGAACAACTCCATTTGGCTCACTAACTTCACACACCATCAGGCTTCCAAGCAGCTCTCAAGGAAACTCAGTTTTCACACTCTATGCTTAGTGCCCTTTGAGTGCCTAGGACTGAAATGAAGCTTGGTGAGCATCCCACACAAACGAATGCTCCACATGTGGGTTTCACATGCCACCAACTCCACATTCACAGGCAACTTCAGCGCCACAGCCATTTTCAGATAGCCCTCAATGCAAAGGCTCTAGACGCAAATATTGGTGTGAGAGCTAATTCAATCAAGGAAACACTGCATGTTGGTGAAGGGCATATTGAAGAAGGATCAGCCGAGTGGTTCTTGTGGGAGAACAACTCCATTTGGCTCACTAACTTCACACACCATCAGGCTTCTAAGCAGCTCTCAAGGAAACTCAGTTTTCACACTCTAGGCTTAGTGCCCTTTCACTGCATTATCTAGAAATGAACCTGGTAGAGAATTCCACACAAACGAATGCTCCACATGCGGGTGTCACATGCCACCAACTCCACATTCACAGGCAACTTCAGCGCCACAGCCGTTTTCAGATAGCCCTCAATGCAAAGGCTCTAGATGCAAATATTGGTGTGAGAGCTAATTCAATCAAGGAAACACTGCATGTTGGTGAAGGGCATATTGAAGAAGGATCAGCCGAGTGGTTCTTGTGGGAGAACAACTCCATTTGGCTCACTAACTTCACACACCATCAGGCTTCCAAGCAGCTCTCAAGGAAACTCAGTTTTCACACTCTATGCTTAGTGCTCTTTCACTGCATTATCTAGAAACGAACCTGGTAGAGCATTCCACACAAAAGAATGCTCCACATGCGGGTTTCACATGCCACCAACTCCACATTCACAGGCAACTTCAGCGCCACAGCCGTTTTCAGATAGCCCTCAATGCAAAGGCTCTAGACGCAAATATTGGTGTGAGAGCTAATTCAATCAAGGAAACACTGCATGTTGCTGAAGGGCATATTGAAGAAGGATCAGCCGAGTGGTTCTTGTGGGAGAACAACTCCATTTGGCTCACTAACTTCACACACCATCAGGCTTCCAAGCAGCTCTCAAGGAAACTCAGTTTTCACACTCTATGCTTAGTGCCCTTTGAGTGCATTATCTAGGAATGAATCTATTAGAGCATCCCACACAAACGAATGCTCCACATGCGGGTTTCACATGCCACCAACTCCACATTCACAGGCAACTTCAGCGCCACAGCCATTTTCAGATATCCCTCAATGCAAAGGCTCTAGACGCAAATATTGGTGTGAGAGCTAATTCAATCGAGGAAACACTGCGTGTTGGTGAAGGGCATATTGAAGAAGGATCAGCCGAGTGGTTCTTGTGGGAGAACAACTCCATTTGGCTCACTAACTTCACACACCAGCAGGCTTCCAAGCAGCTCTCAAGGAAACTCAGTTTTCACACTCTATGCTTAGTGCCCTTTGAGTGCATTATCTAGGAATGAATCTATTAGAGCATCCCACACAAACGAATGCTCCACATGCGGGTTTCACATGCCACCAACTCCACATTCACAGGCAACTTCAGCGCCACAGCCGTTTTCAGATAGCCCTCAATGCAAAGGCTCTAGACGCAAATATTGGTGTGAGAGCTAATTCAATCAAGGAAACACTGCATGTTGGTGAAGGGCATATTGAAGAAGGATCAGCCGAGTGGTTCTTGTGGGAGAACAACTCCATTTGGCTCACTAACTTCACACACCATCAGGCTTCCAAGCAGCTCTCAAGAAAACTCAGTTTTCACACTCTATGCTTAGTGCCCTTTCACTGCATTATCTAGGAATGAACCTGGTAGAGCATCCCACACAAACGAATGCTCCACATGCGGGTTTCACATGCCACCAACTCCACATTCACAGGCAACTTCAGCACCACAGCCGTTTTCAGATAGCCCTCAATGCAAAGGCTCTAGACACAAATATTGGTGTGAGAGCTAATTCAATCAAGGAAACACTGCATGTTGGTGAAGGGCATATTGAAGAAGGATCAGCCGAGTGGTTCTTGTGGGAGAACAACTCCATTTGGCTCACTAACTTCACACACCATCAGGCTTCCAAGCAGCTCTCAAGGAAACTCAGTTTTCACACTATATGCTTAGTGCCCTTTGAGTGCCTAGGACTGAAATGAAGCTTGGTGAGCATCCCACACAAACGAATGCTCCACATGCGGGTTTCACATGCCACCAACTCCACATTCACAGGCAACTTCAGCGCCACAGCCGTTTTCAGATAGCCCTTAATGCAAAGGCTCTAGAACCAAATATTGGTGTGAGAGCTAATTCAATCAAGGAAACACTGCATGTTGGTGAAGGGCATATTGAAGAAGGATCAGCCGAGTGGTTCTTGTGGGAGAACAACTCCATTTGGCTCACTAACTTCACACACCATCAGGCTTCCAAGCAGCTCTCAAGGAAACTCAGTTTTCACACTCTATGCTTAGTGCCCTTTGAGTGCATTATCTAGGAATGAACCTGGTAGAGCATCCCACACAAACGAATGCTCCACATGCGGGTTTCACATGCCACCAATTCCACATTCACAGGCAACTTCAGCGCCACAGCCGTTTTCAGATAGCCCTCAATGCAAAGGCTCTAGACGCAAATATTGGTGTGAGAGCTAATTCAATCAAGGAAACACTGCGTGTTGCTCTAGGGCATATTGAAGAAGGATCAGCCGAGTGGTTCTTGTGGGAGAACAACTCCATTTGGCTCACTAACTTCACACACCATCAGGCTTCCAAGCAGCTCTCAAGGAAACTCAGTTTTCACACTCTATGCTTAGTGTCCTTTGAGTGCATTATCTAGGAATGAATCTAGTAGAGCATCCCACACAAACGAATGCTCCACATGCGGGTTTCACATGCCACCAACTCTACATTTACAGGCAACTTCAGCGCCACAGCCGTTTTCAGATAGCCCTCAATGCAAAGGCTCTAGACGCAAATATTGGTGTGAGAGCTAATTCAATCAAGGAAACACAGCATGTTGGTGAATGACATATTGAAGAAGGATCAGCCGAGTGGTTCTTGTGGGAGAACAACTCCATTTGGCTCACTAACTTCACACACCATCAGGCTTCCAAGCAGCTCTCAAGGAAACTCAGTTTTCACACTCTTTGCTTAGTGCCCTTTGAGTGCATTATCTAGGAATGAATCTATTAGAGCATCCCACACAAACGAATGCTCCACATGCGGGTTTCACATGCCACCAACTCCACATTCACAGGCAACTTCAGCGCCACAGCCGTTTTCAGATAGCCCTCAATGCAAAGGCTCTAGACGCAAATATTGGTGTGAGAGCTAATTCAATCAAGGAAACACTGCATGTTGGTGAAGGGCATATTGAAGAAGGATCAGCCGAGTGGTTCTTGTGGGAGAACAACTCCATTTGGCTCACTAACTTCACACACCATCAGGCTTCCAAGCAGCTCTCAAGAAAACTCAGTTTTCACACTCTATGCTTAGTGCCCTTTCACTGCATTATCTAGGAATGAACCTGGTAGAGCATCCCACACAAACGAATGCTCCACATGCGGGTTTCACATGCCACCAACTCCACATTCACAGGCAACTTCAGCGCCACAGCCGTTTTCAGATAGCCCTCAATGCAAAGGCTCTAGACACAAATATTGGTGTGAGAGCTAATTCAATCAAGGAAACACTGCATGTTGGTGAAGGGCATATTGAAGAAGGATCAGCCGAGTGGTTCTTGTGGGAGAACAACTCCATTTGGCTCACTAACTTCACACACCACCAGGCTTCCAAGCAGCTCTCAAGGATACTCAGTTTTCACACTCTATGCTTAGTGCCCTTTGAGTGCCTAGGACTGAAATGAAGCTTGGTGAGCATCCCACACAAACGAATGCTCCACATGCGGGTTTCACATGCCACCAACTCCACATTCACAGGCAACTTCAGCGCCACAGCCGTTTTCAGATAGCCCTCAATGCAAAGGCTCTAGACGCAAATATTGGTGTGAGAGCTAATTCAATCAAGGAAACACTGCATGTTGGTGAAGGGCATATTGAAGAAGGATCAGGCGAGTGTTTCTTGTGGAAGAACAACTCCATTTGGCTCACTAACTTCACACACCATCAGGCTTCCAAGCAGCTCTCAAGGAAACTCAGTTTTCACACTCTATGCTTAGTGCCCTTTGAGTGCCTAGGACTGAAAGGAAGCTTGGTGAGCATCCCACACAAACGAATGCTCCACATGCGGGTTTCACATGCCACCAACTCCACATTCACAGGCAACTTCAGCGCCACAGCCGTTTTCAGATAGCCCTCAATGCAAAGGCTCTAGACGCAAATATTGGTGTGAGAGCTAATTCAATCAAGGAAACACTGCATCTTGCTGAAGGGCATATTGAAGAAGGATCAGCCGAGTGGTTCTTGTGGGAGAACAACTCCATTTGGCTCACTAACTTCACACACCATCAGGCTTCCAAGCAGCTCTCAAGGAAACTCAGTTTTCACACTCTATGCTTAGTGCCCTTTCACTGCATTATCTAGAAATGAACCTGGTAGAGCATCCCACACAAACGAATGCTCCACATGCGGGTTTCACATGCCACCAACTCCACATTCACAGGCAACTTCAGCGCCACAGCCGTTTTCAGATAGCCCTCAATGCAAAGGCTCTAGACGCAAATATTGGTGTGAGAGCTAATTCAATCAAGGAAACACTGCATGTTGGTGAAGGGCATATTGAAGAAGGATCAGCCGAGTGGTTCTTGTGGGAGAACAACTCCATTTGGCTCACTAACTTCACACACCATCAGGCTTCCAAGCAGCTCTCAAGAAAACTCAGTTTTCACACTCTATGCTTAGTGCCCTTTCACTGCATTATCTAGGAATGAACCTGGTAGAGCATCCCACACAAACGAATGCTCCACATGCGGGTTTCACATGCAACCAACTCCACATTCACAGGCAACTTCAGCGCCACAGCCGTTTTCAGATAGCCCTCAATGCAAAGGCTCTAGACACAAATATTGGTGTGAGAGCTAATTCAATCAAGGAAACACTGCATGTTGGTGAAGGGCATATTGAAGAAGGATCAGCCGAGTGGTTCTTGTGGGAGAACAACTCCATTTGGCTCACTAACTTCACACACCATCAGGCTTCCAAGCAGCTCTCAAGGAAACTCAGTTTTCACACTATATGCTTAGTGCCCTTTGAGTGCCTAGGACTGAAATGAAGCTTGGTGAGCATCCCACACAAACGAATGCTCCACATGCGGGTTTCACATGCCACCAACTCCACATTCACAGGCAACTTCAGCGCCACAGCCGTTTTCAGATAGCCCTCAATGCAAAGGCTCTAGACGCAAATATTGGTGTGAGAGCTAATTCAATCAAGGAAACACTGCATGTTGGTGAAGGGCATATTGAAGAAGGATCAGGCGAGTGTTTCTTGTGGAAGAACAACTCCATTTGGCTCACTAACTTCACACACCATCAGGCTTCCAAGCAGCTCTCAAGGAAACTCAGTTTTCACACTCTATGCTTAGTGCCCTTTGAGTGCCTCGGACTGAAAGGAAGCTTGGTGAGCATCCCACACAAACGAATGCTCCACATGCGGGTTTCACATGCCACCAACTCCACATTCACAGGCAACTTCAGCGCCACAGCCGTTTTCAGATAGCCCTCAATGCAAAGGCTCTAGACGCAAATATTGGTGTGAGAGCTAATTCAATCAAGGAAACACTGCATCTTGCTGAAGGGCATATTGAAGAAGGATCAGCCGAGTGGTTCTTGTGGAAGAACAACTCCATTTGGCTCACTAACTTCACACACCATCAGGCTTCCAAGCAGCTCTCAAGGAAACTCAGTTTTCACACTCTATGCTTAGTGCCCTTTCACTGCATTATCTAGAAATGAACCTGGTAGAGCATCCCACACAAACGAATGCTCCACATGCGGGTTTCACATGCCACCAACTCCACATTCACAGGCAACTTCAGCGCCACAGCCGTTTTCAGATAGCCCTCAATGCAAAGGCTCTAGACGCAAATATTTGTGTGAGAGCTAATTCAATCAAGGAAACACTGCATGTTGGTGAATGACATATTGAAGAAGGATCAGCCGAGTGGTTCTTGTGGGAGAACAACTCCATTTGGCTCACTAACTTCACACACCATCAGGCTTCCAAGCAGCTCTCAAGGAAACTCAGTTTTCACACTCTATGCTTAGTGCCCTTTGAGTGCATTATCTAGGAATGAATCTAGTAGAGCATCCCACACAAACGAATGCTCCACATGCGGGTTTCACATGCCACCAACTCCACATTCACAGGCAACTTCAGCGCCACAGCCGTTTTCAGATAGCCCTCAATGCAAAGGCTCTAGACGCAAATATTGGTGTGAGAGCTAATTCAATCAAGGAAACACTGCATGTTGCTGAAGGGCATATTGAAGAAGGATCAGCCGAGTGGTTCTTGTGGGAGAACAACTCCATTTGGCTCACTAACTTCACACACCATCAGGCTTCCAAGCAGCTCTCAAGGAAACTCAGTTTTCACACTCTATGCTTAGTGCCCTTTGAGTGCATTATCTAGGAATGAACCTGGTAGAGCATCCCACACAAACGCATGCTCCACATGCGGGTTTCACATGCCACCAACTCCACATTCACAGGCAACTTCAGCGCCACAGCCGTTTTCAGATAGCCCTCAATGCAAAGGCTCTAGACGCAAATATTGGTGTGAGAGCTAATTCAATCAAGGAAACACTGCGTGTTGCTCTAGGGCATATTGAAGAAGGATCAGCCGAGTGGTTCTTTTGGGAGAACAACTCCATTTGGCTCACTAACTTCACACACCATCAGGCTTTCAAGCAGCTCTCAAGGAAACTCAGTTTTCACACTCTAGGCTTAGTGCCCTTTGAGTGCATTATCTAGGAATGAATCTAGTAGAGCATCCCACACAAACGAATGCTCCACATGCGGGTTTCACATGCCACCAACTCCACATTCACAGGCAACTTCAGCGCCACAGCCGTTTTCAGATAGCCCTCAATGCAAAGGCTCTAGACGCAAATATTGGTGTGAGAGCTAATTCAATCAAGGAAACACTGCATGTTGGTGAAGGGCATATTGAAGAAGGATCAGCCGAGTGGTTCTTGTGGGAGAACAACTCCATTTGGCTCACTAACTTCACACACCATCAGGCTTCCAAGCAGCTCTCAAGGAAACTCAGTTTTCACACTCTATGCTTAGTGCCCTTTGAGTGCATTATCTAAGAATGAATCTATTAGAGCATCCCACACAAACGAATGCTCCACATGCGGGTTTCACATGCCACCAACTCCACATTCACAGGCAACTTCAGCGCCACAGCCGTTTTCAGATAGCCCTCAATGCAAAGGCTCTAGACGCAAATATTGGTTTGAGAGCTAATTCATTCAAGGAAACACTGCGTGTTGCTGAAGGGCATATTGAAGAAGGATCAGCCGAGTGGTTCTTGTGGGAGAACAACTCCATTTGGCTCACTAACTTCACACACCATCAGGCTTCCAAGCAGCTCTCAAGAAAACTCAGTTTTCACACTCTAGGCTTAGTGCCCTTTGAGTGCCTAGGACTGAAATGAAGCTTGGTGAGCATCCTACACAAACGAATGCTCCGCATGCGGGTTTCACATGCCACCAACTCCACATTCACAGGCAACTTCAGCGCCACAGCCGTTTTCAGATAGCCCTCAATGCAAAGGCTCTAGATGCAAATATTGGTGTGAGAGCTAATTCAATCAAGGAAACACTGCGTGTTGCTCTAGGGCATATTGAAGAAGGATCAGCCGAGTGGTTCTTGTGGGAAAACAACTCCATTTGGCTCACTAACTTCACACACCATCAGGCTTCCAAGCAGCTCTCAAGGAAACTCAGTTTTCACACTCTAGGCTTAGTGCCCTTTGAGTGCATTATCTAGGAATGAATCTAGTAGAGCATCCCACACAAACGAATGCTCCACATGCGGGTTTCACATGCCACCAACTCCACATTCACAGGCAACTTCAGCGCCACAGCCGTTGTCAGATAGCCCTCAATGCAAAGGCTCTAGACACAAATATTGGTGTGAGAGCTAATTCAATGAAGGAAACACTGCATGTTGCTGAAGGGCATATTGAAGAAGGATCAGCCGAGTGGTTCTTGTGGGAGAACAACTCCATTTGGCTCACTAACTTCACACACCATCAGGCTTCCAAGCAGCTCTCAAGGAAACTCAGTTTTCACACTCTATGCTTAGTGACCTTTGAGTGCATTATCTAGGAGTAAACCTGGTAGAGCATCCCACAGAAACGAATGCTCCACATGCGGGTTTCACATGCCACCAACTCCACATTCACAGGCAACTTCAGCGCCACAGCCGTTTTCAGATAGCCCTCAATGCAAAGGCTCTAGACGCAAATATTGGTGTGAGAGCTAATTCAATCAAGGAAACAGTGCGTGTTGCCGAAAGGCATATTGAAGAAGGATCAGCCGAGTGGTTCTTGTGGGAGAACAACTTCATTTGGCTCACTAACTTCACACACCATCAGGCTTCCAAGCAGCTCTCAAGGAAACTCAGTTTTCACACTCTATGCTTAGTGCCCTTTGAGTGCATTATCTAGGAATGAACCCGGTAGAGCATCCCACACAAACGCATGCTCCACATGCGGGTTTCACATGCCACCAACTCCACATTCACAGGCAACTTCAGCGCCACAGCCGTTGTCAGATAGCCCTCAATGCAAAGGCTCTAGACGCAAATATTGGTGTGAGAGCTAATTCAATCAAGGAAACACTGCGTGTTGCTCTAGGGCATATTGAAGAAGGATCAGCCGAGTGGTTCTTGTGGGAGAACAACTCCATTTGGCTCACTAACTTCACACACCATCAGGCTTCCAAGCAGCTCTCAAGGAAACTCAGTTTTCACACTCTATGCTTAGTGCCCTTTGAGTGCCTAGGACTGAAATGAAGCATGTGAGCATCCCACACAAACGAATGCTCCACATGCGGGTTTCACATGCCACCAACTCCACATTCACAGGCAACTTCAGCGCCACAGCCGTTTTCAGATAGCCCTCAATGCAAAGGCTCTAGACGCAAATATTGGTGTGAGAGCTAATTCAATCAAGGAAACACTGCATGTTGGTGAAGGGCATATTGAAGAAGGATCAAGCAAGTGGTTCTTGTGGGAGAACAACTCCATTTGGCTCACTAACTTCACACACCATCAGGCTTCCAAGCAGCTCTCAAGGAAACTCAGTTTTCACACTCTATGCTTAGTGCCCTTTGAGTGCCTAGGACTGAAATGAAGCTTGGTGAGCATCCCACACAAAAGAATGCTCCACATGCGGGTTTCACATGCCAGCAACTCCACATTCACAGGCAACTTCAGCGACACAGCCGTTTTCATATAGCCCTCAATGCAAAGGCTCTAGACGCAAATATTGGTGTGAGAGCTAATTCAATGAAGGAAACACTGCATGTTGCTGAAGGGCATATTGAAGAAGGATCATCCGAGTGGTTCTTGTGGGAGAACAACTCCATTTGGCTCACTAACTTCACACACCATCAGGCTTCCAAGCAGCTCTTAAGGAAACTCAGTTTTCACACTATATGCTTAGTGCCCTTTGAGTGCCTAGGACTGAAATGAAGCTTGGTGAGCATCCCACACAAACGAATGCTCCGCATGCGGGTTTCACATGCCACCAACTCCACATTCACAGGCAACTTCAGCGCCACAGCCGTTTTCAGATAGCCCTCAATGCAAAGGCTCTAGATGCAAATATTGGTGTGAGAGCTAATTCAATCAAGGAAACACTGCGTGTTGCTCTAGGGCATATTGAAGAAGGATCAGCCGAGTGGTTCTTGTGGGAGAACAACTCCATTTGGCTCACTAACTTCACACACCATCAGGCTTCCAAGCAGCTCTCAAGGAAACTCAGTTTTCACACTCTAGGCTTAGTGCCCTTTGAGTGCATTATCTAGGAATGAATCTAGTAGAGCATCCCACACAAACGAATGCTCCACATGCGGGTTTCACATGCCACCAACTCCACATTCACAGGCAACTTCAGCGCCACAGCCGTTGTCAGATAGCCCTCAATGCAAAGGCTCTAGACACAAATATTGGTGTGAGAGCTAATTCAATCAAGGAAACACTGCGTGTTGCTGAAGGGCATATTGAAGAAGGATCAGCCGAGTGGTTCTTGTGGGAGAACAACTCCATTTGGCTCACTAACTTCACACACCATCAGGCTTCCAAGCAGCTCTCAAGGAAACTCAGTTTTCACACTCTATGCTTAGTGACCTTTGAGTGCATTATCTAGGAGTAAACCTGGTAGAGCATCCCACAGAAACAAATGCTCCACATGCGGGTTTCACATGCCACCAACTCCACATTCACAGGCAACTTCAGCGCCACAGCCGTTTTCAGATAGCCCTCAATGCAAAGGCTCTAGACGCAAATATTGGTGTGAGAGCTAATTCAATCAAGGAAACAGTGCGTGTTGCCGAAAGGCATATTGAAGAAGGATCAGCCGAGTGGTTCTTGTGGGAGAACAACTTCATTTGGCTCACTAACTTCACACACCATCAGGCTTCCAAGCAGCTCTCAAGGAAACTCAGTTTTCACACTCTATGCTTAGTGCCCTTTCACTGCATTATCTAGGAATGAACCCGGTAGAGCATCCCACACAAACGCATGCTCCACATGCGGGTTTCACATGCCACCAACTCCACATTCACAGGCAACTTCAGCGCCACAGCCGTTTTCAGATAGCCCTCAATGCAAAGGCTCTAGACGCAAATATTGGTGTGAGAGCTAATTCAATCAAGGAAACACTGCGTGTTGCTCTAGGGCATATTGAAGAAGGATCAGCCGAGTGGTTCTTGTGGGAGAACAACTCCATTTGGCTCACTAACTTCACACACCATCAGGCTTCCAAGCAGCTCTCAAGGAAACTCAGTTTTCACACTCTATGCTTAGTGCCCTTTGAGTGCCTAGGACTGAAATGAAGCATGTGAGCATCCCACACAAACGAATGCTCCACATGCGGGTTTCACATGCCACCAACTCCACATTCACAGGCAACTTCAGCGCCACAGCCGTTGTCAGATAGCCCTCAATGCAAAGGCTCTAGACGCAAATATTCGTTTGAGAGCTAATTCAATCAAGGAAACACTGCGTGTTGGTGAAGGGCATATTGAAGAAGGATCAACCAAGTGGTTCTAGTGGGAGAACAACTCCATTTGGCTCACTAACTTCACACACCATCAGGCTTCCAAGCAGCTCTCAAGGAAACTCAGTTTTTACACTATATGCTTGGTGCCCTTTGAGTGCATTATCTAGGAATGAATCTAGTAGAGCATCCCACACAAACGAATGCTCCACATGCGGGTTTCACATGCCACCAACTCCACATTCACAGGCAACTTCAGCGCCACAGCCGTTGTCAGATAGCCCTCAAAGCAAAGGCTCTAGACGCAAATATTGGTGTGAGAGCTAATTCAATCAAGGAAACACTGCATGTTGGTGAAGGGCATATTGAAGAAGGATCAGCCGAGTGGTTCTTGTGGGAGAACAACTCCATTTAGCTCACTAACTTCACACACCATCAGGCTTCTAAGCAGCTCTCAAGGAAACTCAGTTTTCACACTCTATGCTTAGTGCCCTTTGAGTTCATTATCTAAGAATGAACCTGGTAGACCATCCCACACAAACGAATGCTCCACATGCGGGTTTCACATGCCACCAACTCCACATTCACAGGCAACTTCAGCGCCACAGCCGTTTTCAGATAGCCCTCAATGCAAAGGCTCTAGACGCAAATATTGGTGTGAGAGCTAATTCAATCAAGGAAACACTGCGTGTTGCTGAAGGGCATATTGAAGAAGGATCAGCCGAGTGGTTCTTGTGGGAGAACAACTCCATTTGGCTCACTAACTTCACACACCATCAGGCTTCCAAGCAGCTCTCAAGGAAACTCAGTTTTCACACTCTATGCTTAGTGCACTTTGAGTGCCTAGGACTGAAATGAAGCATGGTGAGCATCCCACACAAACGAATGCTCCACATGCGGGTTTCACATGCCACCAACTCCACATTCACAGGCAACTTCAGCGCCACAGCCGTTGTCAGATAGCCCTCAATGCAAAGGCTCTAGACGCAAATATTCGTTTGAGAGCTAATTCAATCAAGGAAACACTGCATGTTGGTGAAGGGCATATTGAAGAAGGATCAATCAAGTGGTTCTTGTGGGAGAACACCTCCATTTGGCTCACTAACTTCACACACCATCAGGCTTCCAAGCAGCTCTCAAGGAAACTCAGTTTTCACACTCTAGGCTTAGTGCCCTTTGAGTGCATTATCTAGGAATGAATCTAGTAGAGCATCCCACACAAACGAATGCTCCACATGCGGGTTTCACATGCCACCAACTCCACATTCACAGGCAACTTCAGCGCCACAGCCGTTTTCAGATAGCCCTCAATGCAAAGGCTCTAGACGCAAATATTCGTTTGAGAGCTAATTCAATCAAGGAAACACTGCATGTAGGTGAAGGGCATATTGAAGAAGGATCAGCCGAGTGGTTCTTGTGGGAGAACAACTCCATTTGGCTCACTAACTTCACACACCATCAGGCTTCCAAGCAGCTCTCAAGGAAACTCAGTTTTCACACTCTATGCTTAGTGCCCTTTGAGTTCATTATCTAAGAATGAACCTGGTAGACCATCCCACACAAACGAATGCTCCACATGCGGGTTTCACATGCCACCAACTCCACATTCACAGGCAACTTCAGCGCCACAGCCGTTTTCAGATAGCCCTCAATGCAAAGGCTCTAGACGCAAATATTGGTGTGAGAGCTAATTCAATCAAGGAAACACTGCGTGTTGCTGAAGGGCATATTGAAGAAGGATCAGCCGAGTGGTTCTTGTGGGAGAACAACTCCATTTGGCTCACTAACTTCACACACCATCAGGCTTCCAAGCAGCTCTCAAGGAAACTCAGTTTTCACACTCTATGCTTAGTGCCCTTTGAGTGCCTAGAACTGAAATGAAGCTTGGTGAGCATCCCACATAAAAGAATGCTCCACATGCGGGTTTCACATGCCAGCAACTCCACATTCACAGGCAACTTCAGCGACACAGCCGTTTTCATATAGCCCTCAATGCAAAGGCTCTAGACGCAAATATTGGTGTGAGAGCTAATTCAATGAAGGAAACACTGCATGTTGCTGAAGGGCATATTGAAGAAGGATCATCCGAGTGGTTCTTGTGGGAGAACAACTCCATTTGGCTCACTAACTTCACACACCATCAGGCTTCCAAGCAGCTCTTAAGGAAACTCAGTTTTCACACTCTATGCTTAGTGCCCTTTGAGTGCCTAGGACTGAAATGAAGCTTGGTGAGCATCCCACACAAACGAATGCTCCGCATGCGGGTTTCACATGCCACCAACTCCACATTCACAGGCAACTTCAGCGCCACAGCCGTTTTCAGATAGCCCTCAATGCAAAGGCTCTAGATGCAAATATTGGTGTGAGAGCTAATTCAATCAAGGAAACACTGCGTGTTGCTCTAGGGCATATTGAAGAAGGATCAGCCGAGTGGTTCTTGTGGGAAAACAACTCCATTTGGCTCACTAACTTCACACACCATCAGGCTTCCAAGCAGCTCTCAAGGAAACTCAGTTTTCACACTCTAGGCTTAGTGCCCTTTGAGTGCATTATCTAGGAATGAATCTAGTAGAGCATCCCACACAAACGAATGCTCCACATGCGGGTTTCACATGCCACCAACTCCACATTCACAGGCAACTTCAGCGCCACAGCCGTTGTCAGATAGCCCTCAATGCAAAGGCTCTAGACACAAATATTGGTGTGAGAGCTAATTCAATCAAGGAAACACTGCGTGTTGCTGAAGGGCATATTGAAGAAGGATCAACCGAGTGGTTCTTGTGGGAGAACAACTCCATTTGGCTCACTAACTTCACACACCATCAGGCTTCCAAGCAGCTCTCAAGGAAACTCAGTTTTCACACTCTATGCTTAGTGCCCTTTGAGTGCCTAGAACTGAAATGAAGCTTGGTGAGCATCCCACATAAAAGAATGCTCCACATGCGGGTTTCACATGCCAGCAACTCCACATTCACAGGCAACTTCAGCGCCACAGCCGTTGTCAGATAGCCCTCAATGCAAAGGCTCTAGACGCAAATATTCGTTTGAGAGCTAATTCAATCAAGGAAACACTGCATGTTGCTGAAGGGCATATTGAAGAAGGATCATCCGAGTGGTTCTTGTGGGAGAACAACTCCATTTGGCTCACTAACTTCACACACCATCAGGCTTCCAAGCAGCTCTTAAGGAAACTCAGTTTTCACACTCTATGCTTAGTGCCCTTTGAGTGCCTAGGACTGAAATGAAGCTTGGTGAGCATCCCACACAAACGAATGCTCCGCATGCGGGTTTCACATGCCACCAACTCCACATTCACAGGCAACTTCAGCGCCACAGCCGTTTTCAGATAGCCCTCAATGCAAAGGCTCTAGATGCAAATATTGGTGTGAGAGCTAATTCAATCAAGGAAACAGTGCGTGTTGCCGAAAGGCATATTGAAGAAGGATCAGCCGAGTGGTTCTTGTGGGAGAACAACTTCATTTGGCTCACTAACTTCACACACCATCAGGCTTCCAAGCAGCTCTCAAGGAAACTCAGTTTTCACACTCTATGCTTAGTGCCCTTTCACTGCATTATCTAGGAATGAACCCGGTAGAGCATCCCACACAAACGCATGCTCCACATGCGGGTTTCACATGCCACCAACTCCACATTCACAGGCAACTTCAGCGCCACAGCCGTTTTCAGATAGCCCTTAATGCAAAGGCTCTAGACGCAAATATTGGTGTGAGAGCTAATTCAATCAAGGAAACACTGCGTGTTGCTCTAGGGCATATTGAAGAAGGATCAGCCGAGTGGTTCTTGTGGGAGAACAACTCCATTTGGCTCACTAACTTCACACACCATCAGGCTTCCAAGCAGCTCTTAAGGAAACTCAGTTTTCACACTCTATGCTTAGTGCCCTTTGAGTGCCTAGGACTGAAATGAAGCTTGGTGAGCATCCCACACAAACGAATGCTCCACATGCGGGTTTCACATGCCACCAACTCCACATTCACAGGCAACTTCAGCGCCACAGCCGTTTTCAGATAGCCCTCAATGCAAAGGCTCTAGACGCAAATATTGGTGTGAGAGCTAATTCAATCAAGGAAACACTGCATGTTGGTGAAGGGCATATTGAAGAAGGATCAAGCAAGTGGTTCTTGTGGGAGAACAACTCCATTTGGCTCACTAACTTCACACACCATCAGGCTTCCAAGCAGCTCTCAAGGAAACTCAGTTTTCACACTCTAGGCTTAGTGCCCTTTGAGTTCATTATCTAAGAATGAACCTGGTAGACCATCCCACACAAACGAATGCTCCACATGCGGGTTTCACATGCCACAAACTCCACATTCACAGGCAACTTCAGCAACACAGCCTTTGTCAGATAGCCCTCAATGCAAAGGTTCTAGACGCAAATATTGGTGTGAGAGCTAATTCAATCAAGGAAACAGTGCGTGTTGCTGAAAGACATATTGAAGAAGGATCAGCCGAGTGGTTCTTGTGGGAGAACAACTCCATTTGGCTCACTAACTTCACACACCATCAGGCTTCCAAGCAGCTCTCAAGGAAACTCAGTTTTCACACTCTATGCTTAGTGCCCTTTGAGTGCCTAGGACTGAAATGAAGGTTGGTGAGCATCCTACACAAACGAATGCTCCACATGCGGGTTTCACATGCCACCAACTCCACATTCACAGGCAACTTCAGCGCCACAGCCGTTTTCAGATAGCCCTCAATGCAAAGGCTCTAGACGCAAATATTGGTGTGAGAGCTAATTCAATCAAGGAAACACTGCATGTTGGTGAAGGGCATATTGAAGAGGGATCAGCCGAGTGGTTCTTGTGGGAGAACAACTCCATTTGGCTCACTAACTTCACACACCATCAGGTTTCCAAGCAGCTCTCAAGGAAACTCAGTTTTCACACTATATGCTTAGTGCCCTTTGAGTGCCTAGGACTGAAATGAAGCTTGGTGAGCATCCCACACAAACGAATGCTCCACATGCGGGTTTCACATGCCACCAACTCCACATTCACAGGTAACTTCAGCGCCACAGCCGTTTTCAGATAGCCCTCAATGCAAAGGCTCTAGACGCAAATATTGGTGTGAGAGCTAATTCAATGAAGGAAACACTGCATGTTGCTGAAGGGCATATTGAAGAAGGATCAGCCGAGTGGTTCTTGTGGGAGAACAACTCCATTTGGCTCACTAACTTCACACACCATCAGGCTTCCAAGCAGCTCTCAAGGAAACTCAGTTTTCACACTCTATGCTTAGTGCCCTTTGAGTGCCTAGGACTGAAATGAAGCATGTGAGCATCCCACACAAACGAATGCTCCACATGCGGGTTTCACATGCCACCAACTCCACATTCACAGGCAACTTCAGCGCCACAGCCGTTGTCAGATAGCCCTCAATGCAAAGGCTCTAGAAGCAAATATTCGTTTGAGAGCTAATTCAATCAAGGAAACACTGCGTGTTGGTGAAGGGCATATTGAAGAAGGATCAACCAAGTGGTTCTTGTGGGAGAACAACTCCATTTGGCTCACTAACTTCACACACCATCAGGCTTCCAAGCAGCTCTCAAGGAAACTCAGTTTTTACACTATATGCTTAGTGCCCTTTGAGTGCATTATCTAGGAATGAATCTAGTAGAGCATCCCACACAAACGAATGCTCCACATGCGGGTTTCACATGCCACCAACTCCACATTCACAGGCAACTTCAGCGCCACAGCCGTTGTCAGATAGCCCTCAATGCAAAGGCTCTAGACGCAAATATTGGTGTGAGAGCTAATTCAATCAAGGAAACACTGCATGTTGGTGAAGGGCATATTGAAGAAGGATCAGCCGAGTGGTTCTTGTGGGAGAACAACTCCATTTAGCTCACTAACTTCACACACCATCAGGCTTCCAAGCAGCTCTCAAGGAAACTCAGTTTTCACACTCTATGCTTAGTGCCCTTTGAGTTCATTATCTAAGAATGAACCTGGTAGACCATCCCACACAAACGAATGCTCCACATGCGGGTTTCACATGCCACCAACTCCACATTCACAGGCAACTTCAGCGCCACAGCCATTTTCAGATAGCCCTCAATGCAAAGGCTCTAGACGCAAATATTGGTGTGAGAGCTAATTCAATCAAGGAAACACTGCGTGTTGCTGAAGGGCATATTGAAGAAGGATCAGCCGAGTGGTTCTTGTGGGAGAACAACTCCATTTGGCTCACTAACTTCACACACCATCAGGCTTCCAAGCAGCTCTCAAGGAAACTCAGTTTTCACACTCTATGCTTAGTGCACTTTGAGTGCCTAGGACTGAAATGAAGCATGGTGAGCATCCCACACAAACGAATGCTCCACATGCGGGTTTCACATGCCACCAACTCCACATTCACAGGCAACTTCAGCGCCACAGCCGTTGTCAGATAGCCCTCAATGCAAAGGCTCTAGACGCAAATATTCGTTTGAGAGCTAATTCAATCAAGGAAACACTGCATGTTGGTGAAGGGCATATTGAAGAAGGATCAACCAAGTGGTTCTTGTGGGAGAACACCTCCATTTGGCTCACTAACTTCACACACCATCATGCTTCCAAGCAGCTCTCAAGGAAACTCAGTTTTCACACTCTAGGCTTAGTGCCCTTTGAGTGCATTATCTAGGAATGAATCTAGTAGAGCATCCTACACAAACGAATGCTCCACATGCGGGTTTCACATGCCACCAACTCCACATTCACAGGCAACTTCAGCGCCACAGCCGTTTTCAGATAGCCCTCAATGCAAAGGCTCTAGACGCAAATATTGGTGTGAGAGCTAATTCAATCAAGGAAACACTGCGTGTTGCTCTAGGGCATATTGAAGAAGGATCAGCCGAGTGGTTCTTGTGGGAGAACAACTCCATTTGGCTCACTAACTTCACACACCATCAGGCTTCCAAGCAGCTCTCAAGGAAACTCAGTTTTCACACTCTAGGCTTAGTGCCCTTTGAGTGCATAGGACTGAAATGAAGCTTGGTGAGCATGCCACACAAACGAATGCTCCACATGCGGGTTTCACATGCCACCAACTCCACATTCACAGGCAACTTCAGCGCCACAGTCGTTTTCAGATAGCCCTCAATGCAAAGGCTCTAGACGCAAATATTGGTGTGAGAGCTAATTCAATCAAGGAAACACTGCATGTAGGTGAAGGGCATATTGAAGAAGGATCAGCCGAGTGGTTCTTGTGGGAGAACAACTCCATTTGGCTCACTAACTTCACACACCATCAGGCTTCCAAGCAGCTCTCAAGGAAACTCAGTTTTCACACTATATGCTTAGTGCCCTTTGAGTGCCTAGGACTGAAATGAAGCATGTGAGCATCCCACACAAACGAATGCTCCACATGCGGGTTTCACATGCCACCAACTCCACATTCACAGGCAACTTCAGCGCCACAGCCGTTGTCAGATAGCCCTCAATGCAAAGGCTCTAGACGCAAATATTCGTTTGAGAGCTAATTCAATCAAGGAAATACTGCATGTAGGGGAAGGGCATATTGAAGAAGGATCAGCCGAGTGGTTCTTGTGGGAGAACAACTCCATTTGGCTCACTAACTTCACACACCATCAGGCTTCCAAGCAGCTCTCAAGGAAACTCAGTTTTCACACTATATGCTTAGTGCCCTTTGAGTGCATTATCTAGGAATGAATCTAGTAGAGCATCCCACACAAACGAAAGCCCCACATGCGGGTTTCACATGCCACCAACTCCACATTCACAGGCAACTTCAGCGCCACAGCCGTTTTCAGATAGCCCTCAATGCAAAGGCTCTAGACGCAAATATTGGTGTGAGAGCTAATTCAATCAAGGAAACAGTGCGTGTTGCTGAAAGGTATATTGAAGAAGGATCAGCCGACTGGTTCTTGTGGGAGAACAACTCCATTTGGCTCACTAACTTCACACACCATCAGGCTTCCAAGCAGCTCTCAAGGAAACTCAGTTTTCACACTCTATGCTTAGTGCCCTTTGAGTGCCTAGGACTGAAATGAAGCTTGGTGAGCATCCTACACAAACGAATGCTCCACATGCGGGTTTCACATGCCACCAACTCCACATTCACAGGCAACTTCAGCGCCACAGCCGTTGTCAGATAGCCCTCAATGCAAAGGCTCTAGACGCAAATATTGGTGTGAGAGCTAATTCAATCAAGGAAACACTGCATGTTGGTGAAGGGCATATTGAAGAGGGATCAGCCGAGTGGTTCTTGTGGGAGAACAACTCCATTTGGCTCACTAACTTCACACACCATCAGGCTTCCAAGCAGCTCTCAAGGAAACTCAGTTTTCACACTCTATGCTTAGTGCCCTTTGAGTTCATTATCTAAGAATGAACCTGGTAGACCATCCCACACAAACGAATGCTCCACATGCGGGTTTCACATGCCACCAACTCCACATTCACAGGCAACTTCAGCGCCACAGCCGTTTTCATATAGCCCTCAATGCAAAGGCTCTAGACGCAAATATTGGTGTGAGAGCTAATTCAATCAAGGAAACACTGCGTGTTGCTGAAGGGCATATTGAAGAAGGATCAGCCGAGTGGTTCTTGTGGGAGAACAACTCCATTTGGCTCAGTAACTTCACACACCATCAGGCTTCCAAGCAGCTCTCAAGGAAACTCAGTTTTCACACTCTATGCTTAGTGCCCTTTGAGTGCCTAGGACTGAAATGAAGCATGGTGAGCATGCCACACAAACGAATGCTCCACATGCGGGTTTCACATGCCACCAACTCCACATTCACAGGCAACTTCAGCGCCACAGCCGTTGTCAGATAGCCCTCAATGCAAAGGCTCTAGACGCAAATATTCGTTTGAGAGCTAATTCAATCAAGGAAACACTGCATGTTGCTGAAGGGCATATTGAAGAAGGATCAGCCGAGTGTTTCTTGTGGGAGAACAACTCCATTTGGCTCACTAACTTCACACACCATCAGGCTTCTAAGCAGCTCTCAAGGAAACTCAGTTTTCACACTCTATGCTTAGTGCCCTTTGAGTTCGTTATCTAAGAATGAACCTGGTAGACCATCCCACACAAACGAATGCTACACATGCGGGTTTCACATGCCACCAACTCCACATTCACAGGCAACTTCAGCGCCACAGCCGTTTTCAGATAGCCCTCAATGCAAAGGCTCTAGACGCAAATATTGGTGTGAGAGCTAATTCAATCAAGGAAACACTGCATGTTGGTGAAGGGCATATTGAAGAAGGATCAGCCGAGTGGTTCTTGTGGGAGAACAACTCCATTTGGCTCACTAACTTCACACACCATCAGGCTTCCAAGCAGCTCTCAAGGAAACTCAGTTTTCACACTCTAGGCTTAATGTCCTTTGAGTGCCTAGGACTGAAGTGAAGCTTGGTGAGCATCCCACACAAACGAATGCTCCACATGCGGGTTTCACATGCCACCAACTCCACATTCACAGGCAATTTCAGCGCCACAGCCGTTTTCAGATAGCCCTCAATGCAAAGGCTCTAGACGCAAATATTGGTGTGAGAGCTAATTCAATCAAGGAAACACAGCATGTTGGTGAAGGGCATATTGAAGAAGGATCAGCCGAGTGGTTCTTGTGGGAGAACAACTCCATTTGGCTCACTAACTTCACACACCATCAGGCTTCCAAGCAGCTCTCAAGGAAACTCAGTTTTCACACTCTAGGCTTAATGTCCTTTGAGTGCCTAGGACTGAAATGAAGCTTGGTGAGCATCCCATACAAACGAATGCTCCACATGCGGGTTTCACATGCCACCAACTCCACATTCACAGGCAACTTCATCGCCACAGCCGCTTTCAGATAGCCCTTAATGCAAAGGCTCTAGACGCAAATATTGGTGTGAGAGCTAATTCAATCAAGGAAACACTGCATGTTGGTGAAGGGCATATTGAAGAAGGATCAGCCGAGTGGTTCTTGTGGGAGAACAACTCCATTTGGCTCACTAACTTCACACACCATCAGGCTTCCAAGCAGCTCTCAAGGAAACTCAGTTTTCACACTCTATGCTTAGTGCCCTTTGAGTGCATTGTCTAGGAATGAACCTGGTAGAGCATTCCACACAAACCAATGCTCCACATGCGGGTTTCACATGCCACCAACTCCACATTCACAGGCAACTTCAGCGCCACAGCCGTTTTCAGATAGCCCTCAATGCAAAGGCTCTAGACGCAAATATTGGTGTGAGAGCTAATTCAATCAAGGAAACACTGCATGTTGCTGAAGGGCATATTGAAGAAGGATCAGCCGAGTGGTTCTTGTGGGAGAACAACTCCATTTGGCTCACTAACTTCACACACCATCAGGCTTCCAAGCAGCTCTCAAGGAAACTCAGTTTTCACACTCTATGCTTAGTGCCCTTTGAGTGCATTATCTAGGAATGAATCTATTAGAGCATCCCACACAAACGAATGCTCCACATGCGGGTTTCACATGCCACCAACTCCACATTCACAGGCAACTTCAGCGCCACAGCCGTTGTCAGATAGCCCTCAATGCAAAGGCTCTAGACGCAAATATTGGTGTGAGAGCTAATTCAATCAAGGAAACACTGCGTGTTGCTGAAGGGCATATTGAAGAAGGATCAGCCGAGTGGTTCTTGTGGGAGAACAACTCCATTTGGCTCACTAACTTCACACACCATCAGGCTTCCAAGCAGCTCTCAAGGAAACTCAGTTTTCACACTCTATGCTTAGTGCACTTTGAGTGCCTAGGACTGAAATGAAGCATGGTGAGCATCCCACACAAACGAATGCTCCACATGCGGGTTTCACATGCCACCAACTCCACATTCACAGGCAACTTCAGCGCCACAGCCGTTGTCAGATAGCCCTCAATGCAAAGGCTCTAGACGCAAATATTCGTTTGAGAGCTAATTCAATCAAGGAAACACTGCATGTTGGTGAAGGGCATATTGAAGAAGGATCAAGCAAGTGGTTCTTGTGGGAGAACACCTCCATTTGGCTCACTAACTTCACACACCATCAGGCTTCCAAGCAGCTCTCAAGGAAACTCAGTTTTCACACTCTATGCTTAGTGCCCTTTGAGTGCATTATCTAGGAATGAATCTAGTAGAGCATCCCACACAAACGAATGCTCCACATGCGGGTTTCACATGCCACCAACTCCACATTCACAGGCAACTTCAGCGCCACAGCCGTTTTCAGATAGCCCTCAATGCAAAGGCTCTAGACGCAAATATTGGTGTGAGAGCTAATTCAATCAAGGAAACACTGCGTGTTGCTCTAGGGCATATTGAAGAAGGATCAGCCGAGTGGTTCTTGTGGGAGAACAACTCCATTTGGCTCACTAACTTCACACACCATCAGGCTTCCAAGCAGCTCTCAAGGAAACTCAGTTTTCACACTCTAGGCTTAGTGCCCTTTGAGTGCATAGGACTGAAATGAAGCTTGGTGAGCATGCCACACAAACGAATGCTCCACATGCGGGTTTCACATGCCACCAACTCCACATTCACAGGCAACTTCAGCGCCACAGTCGTTTTCAGATAGCCCTCAATGCAAAGGCTCTAGACGCAAATATTGGTGTGAGAGCTAATTCAATCAAGGAAACACTGCATGTAGGTGAAGGGCATATTGAAGAAGGATCAGCCGAGTGGTTCTTGTGGGAGAACAACTCCATTTGGCTCACTAACTTCACACACCATCAGGCTTCCAAGCAGCTCTCAAGGAAACTCAGTTTTCACACTATATGCTTAGTGCCCTTTGAGTGCCTAGGACTGAAATGAAGCATGTGAGCATCCCACACAAACGAATGCTCCACATGCGGGTTTCACATGCCACCAACTCCACATTCACAGGCAACTTAGGCGCCACAGCCGTTGTCAGATAGCCCTCAATGCAAAGGCTCTAGACGCAAATATTCGTTTGAGAGCTAATTCAATCAAGGAAACACTGCATGTAGGTGAAGGGCATATTGAAGAAGGATCAGCCGAGTGGTTCTTGTGGGAGAACAACTCCATTTGGCTCACTAACTTCACACACCATCAGGCTTCCAAGCAGCTCTCAAGGAAACTCAGTTTTCACACTATATGCTTAGTGCCCTTTGAGTGCATTATCTAGGAATGAATCTAGTAGAGCATCCCACACAAACGAAAGCCCCACATGCGGGTTTCACATGCCACCAACTCCACATTCACAGGCAACTTCAGCGCCACAGCCGTTTTCAGATAGCCCTCAATGCAAAGGCTCTAGACGCAAATATTGGTGTGAGAGCTAATTCAATCAAGGAAACACTGCGTGTTGCTGAAAGGTATATTGAAGAAGGATCAGCCGACTGGTTCTTGTGGGAGAACAACTCCATTTGGCTCACTAACTTCACACACCATCAGGCTTCCAAGCAGCTCTCAAGGAAACTCAGTTTTCACACTCTATGCTTAGTGCCCTTTGAGTGCCTAGGACTGAAATGAAGCTTGGTGAGCATCCTACACAAACGAATGCTCCACATGCGGGTTTCACATGCCACCAACTCCACATTCACAGGCAACTTCAGCGCCACAGCCGTTGTCAGATAGCCCTCAATGCAAAGGCTCTAGACGCAAATATTGGTGTGAGAGCTAATTCAATCAAGGAAACACTGCGTGTTGCTGAAGGGCATATTGAAGAAGGATCAGCCGAGTGGTTCTTGTGGGAGAACAACTCCATTTGGCTCAGTAACTTCACACACCATCAGGCTTACAAGCAGCTCTCAAGGAAACTCAGTTTTCACACTCTATGCTTAGTGCCCTTTGAGTGCATAGGACTGAAATGAAGCATGGTGAGCATGCCACACAAACGAATGCTCCACATGCGGGTTTCACATGCCACCAACTCCACATTCACAGGCAACTTCAGCGCCACAGCCGTTGTCAGATAGCCCTCAATGCAAAGGCTCTAGACGCAAATATTCGTTTGAGAGCTAATTCAATCAAGGAAACACTGCATGTTGCTGAAGGGCATATTGAAGAAGGATCAGCCGAGTGTTTCTTGTGGGAGAACAACTCCATTTGGCTCACTAACTTCACACACCATCAGGCTTCTAAGCAGCTCTCAAGGAAACTCAGTTTTCACACTCTATGCTTAGTGCCCTTTGAGTTCGTTATCTAAGAATGAACCTGGTAGACCATCCCACACAAACGAATGCTCCACATGCGGGTTTCACATGCCACCAACTCCACATTCACAGGCAACTTCAGCGCCACAGCCGTTTTCAGATAGCCCTCAATGCAAAGGCTCTAGACGCAAATATTGGTGTGAGAGCTAATTCAATCAAGGAAACACTGCAGGTTGGTGAAGGGAATATTGAAGAAGGATCAGCCGAGTGGTTCTTGTGGGAGAACAACTCCATTTGGCTCACTAACTTCACACACCATCAGGCTTCCAAGCAGCTCTCAAGGAAACTCAGTTTTCACACTCTAGGCTTAATGTCCTTTGAGTGCCTAGGACTGAAGTGAAGCTTGGTGAGCATCCCACACAAACGAATGCTCCACATGCGGGTTTCACATGGCACCAACTCCACATTCACAGGCAATTTCAGCGCCACAGCCGTTTTCAGATAGCCCTCAATGCAAAGGCTCTAGACGCAAATATTGGTGTGAGAGCTAATTCAATCAAGGAAACACAGCATGTTGGTGAAGGGCATATTGAAGAAGGATCAGCCGAGTGGTTCTTGTGGGAGAACAACTCCATTTGGCTCACTAACTTCACACACCATCAGGCTTCCAAGCAGCTCTCAAGGAAACTCAGTTTTCACACTCTAGGCTTAATGTCCTTTGAGTGCCTAGGACTGAAATGAAGCTTGGTGAGCATCCCATACAAACGAATGCTCCACATGCGGGTTTCACATGCCACCAACTCCACATTCACAGGCAACTTCATCGCCACAGCCGCTTTCAGATAGCCCTTAATGCAAAGGCTCTAGACGCAAATATTGGTGTGAGAGCTAATTCAATCAAGGAAACACTGCATGTTGCTGAAGGGCATATTGAAGAAGGATCAGCCGAGTGGTTCTTGTGGGAGAACAACTCCATTTGGCTCACTAACTTCACACACCATCAGGCTTCCAAGCAGCTCTCAAGGAAACTCAGTTTTCACACTCTATGCTTAGTGCCCTTTGAGTGCATTGTCTAGGAATGAACCTGGTAGAGCATTCCACACAAACCAATGCTCCACATGCGGGTTTCACATGCCACCAACTCCACATTCACAGGCAACTTCAGCGCCACAGCCGTTTTCAGATAGCCCTCAATGCAAAGGCTCTAGACGCAAATATTGGTGTGAGAGCTAATTCAATCAAGGAAACACTGCATGTTGCTGAAGGGCATATTGAAGAAGGATCAGCCGAGTGGTTCTTGTGGGAGAACAACTCCATTTGGCTCACTAACTTCACACACCATCAGGCTTCCAAGCAGCTCTCAAGGAAACTCAGTTTTCACACTCTATGCTTAGTGCCCTTTGAGTGCATTATCTAGGAATGAATCTAGTAGAGCATCCCACACAAACGAATGCTCCACATGCGGGTTTCACATGCCACCAACTCCACATTCACAGGCAACTTCAGCGCCACAGCCGTTGTCAGATAGCCCTCAATGCAAAGGCTCTAGACGCAAATATTGGTGTGAGAGCTAATTCAATCAAGGAAACACTGCGTGTTGCTGAAGGGCATATTGAAGAAGGATCAGCCGAGTGGTTCTTGTGGGAGAACAACTCCATTTGGCTCACTAACTTCACACACCATCAGGCTTCCAAGCAGCTCTCAAGGAAACTCAGTTTTCACACTCTATGCTTAGTGCCCTTTGAGTGCCTAGGACTGAAATGAAGCTTGGTGAGCATGCCACACAAACGAATGCTCCACATGCGGGTTTCACATGCCACCAACTCCACATTCACAGGCAACTTCAGCGCCACAGTCGTTTTCAGATAGCCCTCAATGCAAAGGCTCTAGACGCAAATATTGGTGTGAGAGCTAATTCAATCAAGGAAACACTGCATGTTGGTGAAGGGCATATTGAAGAAGGATCAGCCGAGTGGTTCTTGTGGGAGAACAACTCCATTTGGCTCACTAACTTCACACACCATCAGGCTTCCAAGCAGCTCTCAAGGAAACTCAGTTTTCACACTCTATGCTTAGTGCCCTTTCACTGCATTATCTAGAAATGAACCTGGTAGAGCATCCCACACAAACGAATGCTCCACATGCGGGTTTCACATGCCACCAACTCCACATTCACAGGCAACTTCATCGCCACAGTCGTTTTCAGATAGCCCTCAATGCAAAGGCTCTAGACGCAAATATTGGTGTGAGAGCTAATTCAATCAAGGAAACACTGCGTGTTACTGAAGGGCATATTGAAGAAGGATCAGCTGAGTGGTTCTTGTGGGAGAACAACTCCATTTGGCTCACTAACTTCACACACCATCAGGCTTCCAAGCAGCTCTCAAGGAAACTCAGTTTTCACACTCTATGCTTAGTGCACTTTGAGTGCCTAGGACTGAAATGAAGCATGGTGAGCATCCCACACAAACGAATGCTCCACATGCGGGTTTCACATGCCACCAACTCCACATTCACAGGCAACTTCAGCGCCACAGCCGTTGTCAGATAGCCCTCAATGCAAAGGCTCTTGACGCAAATATTCATTTGAGAGCTAATTCAATCAAGGAAACACTGCATGTTGGTGAAGGGCATATTGAAGAAGGATCAACCAAGTGGTTCTTGTGGGAGAACACCTCCATTTGGCTCACTAACTTCACACACCATCAGGCTTCCAAGCAGCTCTCAAGGAAACTCAGTTTTCACACTCTAGGCTTAGTGCCCTTTGAGTGCATTATCTAGGAATGAATCTAGTAGAGCATCCCACACAAACGAATGCTCCACATGCGGGTTTCACATGCCACCAACTCCACATTCACAGGCAACTTCAGCGCCACAGCCGTTGTCAGATAGCCCTCAATGCAAAGGCTCTAGACACAAATATTGGTGTGAGAGCTAATTCAATCAAGGAAACACTGCGTGTTGCTGAAGGGCATATTGAAGAAGGATCAGCCGAGTGGTTCTTGTGGGAGAACAACTCCATTTGGCTCACTAACTTCACACACCATCAGGCTTCCAAGCAGCTCTCAAGGAAACTCAGTTTTCACACTCTATGCTTAGTGCACTTTGAGTGCCTAGAACTGAAATGAAGCTTGGTGAGCATCCCACATAAAAGAATGCTCCACATGCGGGTTTCACATGCCAGCAACTCCACATTCACAGGCAACTTCAGCGACACAACCGTTTTCATATAGCCCTCAATGCAAAGGCTCTAGACGCAAATATTGGTGTGAGAGCTAATTCAATGAAGGAAACACTGCATGTTGCTGAAGGGCATATTGAAGAAGGATCATCCGAGTGGTTCTTGTGGGAGAACAACTCCATTTGGCTCACTAACTTCACACACCATCAGGCTTCCAAGCAGCTCTTAAGGAAACTCAGTTTTCACACTCTATGCTTAGTGCCCTTTGAGTGCTTAGGACTGAAATGAAGCTTGGTGAGCATCCCACACAAACGAATGCTCCGCATGCGGGTTTCACATGCCACCAACTCCACATTCACAGGCAACTTCAGCGCCACAGCCGTTTTCAGATAGCCCTCAATGCAAAGGCTCTAGACGCAAATATTGGTGTGAGAGCTAATTCAATCAAGGAAACAGTGCGTGTTGCCGAAAGGCATATTGAAGAAGGATCAGCCGAGTGGTTCTTGTGGGAGAACAACTTCATTTGGCTCACTAACTTCACACACCATCAGGCTTCCAAGCAGCTCTCAAGGAAACTCAGTTTTCACACTCTATGCTTAGTGCCCTTTCACTGCATTATCTAGGAATGAACCCGGTAGAGCATCCCACACAAACGCATGCTCCACATGCGGGTTTCACATGCCACCAACTCCACATTCACAGGCAACTTCAGCGCCACAGCCGTTTTCAGATAGCCCTCAATGCAAAGGCTCTAGACTCAAATATTGGTGTGAGAGCTAATTCAATCAAGGAAACACTGCGTGTTGCTCTAGGGCATATTGAAGAAGGATCAGCCGAGTGGTTCTTGTGGGAGAACAACTCCATTTGGCTCACTAACTTCACACACCATCAGGCTTCCAAGCAGCTCTTAAGGAAACTCAGTTTTCACACTCTATGCTTAGTGCCCTTTGAGTGCCTAGGACTGAAATGAAGCTTGGTGAGCATCCCACACAAACGAATGCTCCACATGCGGGTTTCACATGCCACCAACTCCACATTCACAGGCAACTTCAGCGCCACAGCCGTTGTCAGATAGCCCTCAATGCAAAGGCTCTAGACGCAAATATTGGTGTGAGAGCTAATTCAATCAAGGAAACACTGCATGTTGGTGAAGGGCATATTGAAGAAGGATCAAGCAAGTGGTTCTTGTGGGAGAACAACTCCATTTGGCTCACTAACTTCACACACCATCAGGCTTCCAAGCAGCTCTCAAGGAAACTCAGTTTTCACACTCTAGGCTTAGTGCCCTTTGAGTTCATTATCTAAGAATGAACCTGGTAGACCATCCCACACAAACGAATGCTCCACATGCGGGTTTCACATGCCACAAACTCCACATTCACAGGCAACTTCAGCAACACAGCCTTTGTCAGATAGCCCTCAATGCAAAGGTTCTAGACGCAAATATTGGTGTGAGAGCTAATTCAATCAAGGAAACAGTGCGTGTTGCTGAAAGACATATTGAAGAAGGATCAGCCGAGTGGTTCTTGTGGGAGAACAACTCCATTTGGCTCACTAACTTCACACACCATCAGGCTTCCAAGCAGCTCTCAAGGAAACTCAGTTTTCACACTCTATGCTTAGTGCCCTTTGAGTGCCTAGGACTGAAATGAAGGTTGGTGAGCATCCTACACAAACGAATGCTCCACATGCGGGTTTCACATGCCACCAACTCCACATTCACAGGCAACTTCAGCGCCACAGCCATTTTCAGATAGCCCTCAATGCAAAGGCTCTAGACGCAAATATTGGTGTGAGAGCTAATTCAATCAAGGAAACACTGCATGTTGGTGATGGGCATATTGAAGAGGGATCAGCCGAGTGGTTCTTGTGGGAGAACAACTCCATTTGGCTCACTAACTTCACACACCATCAGGTTTCCAAGCAGCTCTCAAGGAAACTCAGTTTTCACACTCTATGCTTAGTGCCCTTTGAGTGCCTAGGACTGAAATGAAGCTTGGTGAGCATCCCACACAAACGAATGCTCCACATGCGGGTTTCACATGCCACCAACTCCACATTCACAGGTAACTTCAGCGCCACAGCCGTTTTCAGATAGCCCTCAATGCAAAGGCTCTAGACGCAAATATTGGTGTGAGAGCTAATTCAATGAAGGAAACACTGCATGTTGCTGAAGGGCATATTGAAGAAGGATCAGCCGAGTGGTTCTTGTGGGAGAACAACTCCATTTGGCTCACTAACTTCACACACCATCAGGCTTCCAAGCAGCTCTCAAGGAAACTCAGTTTTCACACTCTATGCTTAGTGCCCTTTGAGTGCCTAGGACTGAAATGAAGCATGTGAGCATCCCACACAAACGAATGCTCCACATGCGGGTTTCACATGCCACCAACTCCACATTCACAGGCAACTTCAGCGCCACAGCCGTTGTCAGATAGCCCTCAATGCAAAGGCTCTAGAAGCAAATATTCGTTTGAGAGCTAATTCAATCAAGGAAACACTGCGTGTTGGTGAAGGGCATATTGAAGAAGGATCAACCAAGTGGTTCTTGTGGGAGAACAACTCCATTTGGCTCACTAACTTCACACACCATCAGGCTTCCAAGCAGCTCTCAAGGAAACTCAGTTTTTACACTATATGCTTAGTGCCCTTTGAGTGCATTATCTAGGAATGAATCTAGTAGAGCATCCCACACAAACGAATGCTCCACATGCGGGTTTCACATGCCACCAACTCCACATTCACAGGCAACTTCAGCGCCACAGCCGTTGTCAGATAGCCCTCAATGCAAAGGCTCTAGACGCAAATATTGGTGTGAGAGCTAATTCAATCAAGGAAACACAGCATGTTGGTGAAGGGCATATTGAAGAAGGATCAGCCGAGTGGTTCTTGTGGGAGAACAACTCCATTTAGCTCACTAACTTCACACACCATCAGGCTTCCAAGCAGCTCTCAAGGAAACTCAGTTTTCACACTCTATGCTTAGTGCCCTTTGAGTGCCTAGGACTGAAATGAAGCATGTGAGCATCCCACACAAACGAATGCTCCACATGCGGGTTTCACATGCCACCAACTCCACATTCACAGGCAACTTCATCGCCACAGCCGCTTTCAGATAGCCCTCAATGCAAAGGCTCTAGACGCAAATATTGGTGTGAGAGCTAATTCAATCAAGGAAACACTGCATGTAGGTGAAGGGCATATTGAAGAAGGATCAGCCGAGTGGTTCTTGTGGGAGAACAACTCCATTTGGCTCACTAACTTCACACACCATCAGGCTTCCAAGCAGCTCTCAAGGAAACTCAGTTTTCACACTATATGCTTAGTGCCCTTTGAGTGCATTATCTAGGAATGAATCTAGTAGAGCATCCCACACAAACGAAAGCCCCACATGCGGGTTTCACATGCCACCAACTCCACATTCACAGGCAACTTCAGCGCCACAGCCGTTTTCAGATAGCCCTCAATGCAAAGGCTCTAGACGCAAATATTGGTGTGAGAGCTAATTCAATCAAGGAAACAGTGCGTGTTGCTGAAAGGTATATTGAAGAAGGATCAGCCGACTGGTTCTTGTGGGAGAACAACTCCATTTGGCTCACTAACTTCACACACCATCAGGCTTCCAAGCAGCTCTCAAGGAAACTCAGTTTTCACACTCTATGCTTAGTGCCCTTTGAGTGCCTAGGACTGAAATGAAGCTTGGTGAGCATCCTACACAAACGAATGCTCCACATGCGGGTTTCACATGCCACCAACTCCACATTCACAGGCAACTTCAGCGCCACAGCCGTTTTCAGATAGCCCTCAATGCAAAGGCTCTAGACGCAAATATTGGTGTGAGAGCTAATTCAATCAAGGAAACACTGCATGTTGGTGAAGGGCATATTGAAGAGGGATCAGCCGAGTGGTTCTTGTGGGAGAACAACTCCATTTGGCTCACTAACTTCACACACCATCAGGCTTCCAAGCAGCTCTCAAGGAAACTCAGTTTTCACACTCTATGCTTAGTGCCCTTTGAGTTCATTATCTAAGAATGAACCTGGTAGACCATCCCACACAAACGAATGCTCCACATGCGGGTTTCACATGCCACCAACTCCACATTCACAGGCAACTTCAGCGCCACAGCCGTTGTCAGATAGCCCTCAATGCAAAGGCTCTAGACGCAAATATTCGTTTGAGAGCTAATTCAATCAAGGAAACACTGCATGTTGGTGAAGGCCATATTGAAGAAGGATCAACCAAGTGGTTCTTGTGGGAGAACACCTCCATTTGGCTCACTAACTTCACACACCATCAGGCTTCCAAGCAGCTCTCAAGGAAACTCAGTTTTCACACTATATGCTTAGTGCCCTTTGAGTGCATAGGACTGAAATGAAGCTTGGTGAGCATCCCACACAAACGAATGCTCCACATGCGGGTTTCACATGCCACCAACTCCAAATTCACAGGCAACTTCAGCGCCACAGCCGTTTTCAGATAGTCCTCAATGCAAAGGCTCTAGACGCAAATATTGGTGTGAGAGCTAATTCAATCAAGGAAACACTGCATGTTGCTGAAGGGCATATTGAAGAAGGATCAGCCGAGTGTTTCTTGTGGGAGAACAACTCCATTTGGCTCACTAACTTCACACACCATCAGGCTTCTAAGCAGCTCTCAAGGAAACTCAGTTTTCACACTCTATGCTTAGTGCCCTTTGAGTTCGTTATCTAAGAATGAACCTGGTAGACCATCCCACACAAACGAATGCTCCACATGCGGGTTTCACATGCCACCAACTCCACATTCACAGGCAACTTCAGCGCCACAGCCGTTTTCAGATAGCCCTCAATGCAAAGGCTCTAGACGCAAATATTGGTGTGAGAGCTAATTCAATCAAGGAAACACTGCATGTTGGTGAAGGGAATATTGAAGAAGGATCAGCCGAGTGGTTCTTGTGGGAGAACAACTCCATTTGGCTCACTAACTTCACACACCATCAGGCTTCCAAGCAGCTCTCAAGGAAACTCAGTTTTCACACTCTAGGCTTAATGTCCTTTGAGTGCCTAGGACTGAAATGAAGCTTGGTGAGCATCCCATACAAACGAATGCTCCACATGCGGGTTTCACATGCCACCAACTCCACATTCACAGGCAACTTCAGCGCCACAGCCGCTTTCAGATAGCCCTTAATGCAAAGGCTCTAGACGCAAATATTGGTGTGAGAGCTAATTCAATCAAGGAAACACTGCATGTTGGTGAAGGGCATATTGAAGAAGGATCAGCCGAGTGGTTCTTGTGGGAGAACAACTCCATTTGGCTCACTAACTTCACACACCATCAGGCTTCCAAGCAGCTCTCAAGGAAACTCAGTTTTCACACTCTATGCTTAGTGCCCTTTGAGTGCATTATCTAGGAATGAACCTGGTAGAGCATTCCACACAAACCAATGCTCCACATGCGGGTTTCACATGCCACCAACTCCACATTCACAGGCAACTTCAGCGCCACAGCCGTTTTCAGATAGCCCTCAATGCAAAGGCTCTAGACGCAAATATTGGTGTGAGAGCTAATTCAATCAAGGAAACACTGCATGTTGCTGAAGGGCATATTGAAGAAGGATCAGCCGAGTGGTTCTTGTGGGAGAACAACTCCATTTGGCTCACTAACTTCACACACCATCAGGCTTCCAAGCAGCTCTCAAGGAAACTCAGTTTTCACACTCTATGCTTAGTGCCCTTTGAGTGCATTATCTAGGAATGAATCTATTAGAGCATCCCACACAAACGAATGCTCCACATGCGGGTTTCACATGCCACCAACTCCACATTCACAGGCAACTTCAGCGCCACAGCCGTTGTCAGATAGCCCTCAATGCAAAGGCTCTAGACGCAAATATTGGTGTGAGAGCTAATTCAATCAAGGAAACACTGCGTGTTGCTGAAGGGCATATTGAAGAAGGATCAGCCGAGTGGTTCTTGTGGGAGAACAACTCCATTTGGCTCACTAACTTCACACACCATCAGGCTTCCAAGCAGCTCTCAAGGAAACTCAGTTTTCACACTCTATGCTTAGTGCCCTTTGAGTGCATAGGACTGAAATGAAGCTTGGTGAGCATGCCACACAAACGAATGCTCCACATGCGGGTTTCACATGCCACCAACTCCACATTCACAGGCAACTTCAGCGCCACAGTCGTTTTCAGATAGCCCTCAATGCAAAGGCTCTAGACGCAAATATTGGTGTGAGAGCTAATTCAATCAAGGAAACACTGCATGTTGGTGAAGGGCATATTGAAGAAGGATCAGCCGAGTGGTTCTTGTGGGAGAACAACTCCATTTGGCTCACTAACTTCACACACCATCAGGCTTCCAAGCAGCTCTCAAGGAAACTCAGTTTTCACACTCTATGCTTAGTGCCCTTTCACTGCATTATCTAGAAATGAACCTGGTAGAGCATCCCACACAAACGAATGCTCCACATGCGGGTTTCACATGCCACCAACTCCACATTCACAGGCAACTTCAGCGCCACAGTCGTTTTCAGATAGCCCTCAATGCAAAGGCTCTAGACGCAAATATTGGTGTGAGAGCTAATTCAATCAAGGAAACACTGCGTGTTACTGAAGGGCATATTGAAGAAGGATCAGCTGAGTGGTTCTTGTGGGAGAACAACTCCATTTGGCTCACTAACTTCACACACCATCAGGCTTCCAAGCAGCTCTCAAGGAAACTCAGTTTTCACACTCTATGCTTAGTGACCTTTGAGTGAATTATCTAGAAGTAAACCTGGTAGAGCATTCCACACAAACGAATGCTCCACATGCGGGTTTCACATGCCACCAACTCCACATTCACAGGCAACTTCAGCGCCACAGCCGTTTTCAGATAGCCCTCAATGCAAAGGTACTAGACGCAAATATTGGTGTGAGAGCTAATTCAATCAAGGAAACAGTGCGTGTTGCTGAAAGGCATATTGAAGAAGGATCAGCCGAGTGGTTCTTGTGGGAGAACAACTCCATTTGGCTCACTAACTTCACACACCATCAGGCTTCCAAGCAGCTCTCAAGGAAACTCAGTTTTCACACTCTATGCTTAGTGCCCTTTGAGTGCCTAGGACTGAAATGAAGCTTGGTGAGCATCCTACACAAACGAATGCTCCACATGCGGGTTTCACATGCCACCAACTCCACATTCACAGGCAACTTCAGCGCCACAGCCGTTGTCAGATAGCCCTCAATGCAAAGGCTCTAGACGCAAATATTGGTGTGAGAGCTAATTCAATCAAGGAAACACTGCATGTTGGTGAAGGGCATATTGAAGAGGGATCAGCCGAGTGGTTCTTGTGGGAGAACAACTCCATTTGGCTCACTAACTTCACACACCATCAGGCTTCCAAGCAGCTCTCAAGGAAACTCAGTTTTCACACTCTAGGCTTAATGTCCTTTGAGTGCCTAGGACTGAAATGAAGCTTGGTGAGCATCCCACTCAAAAGAATGCTCCACATGCGGGTTTCACATGCCACCAACTCCACATTCACAGGCAACTTCAACGCCACAGCCATTTTCAGATAGCCCTCAATGCAAAGGCTCTAGACGCAAATATTGGTGTGAGAGCTAATTCAATCAAGGAAACACTGCGTGTTGCTGAAGGGCATATTGAAGAAGGATCAGCCAAGTGGTTCTTGTGGGAGAACAACTCCATTTGGCTCACTAACTTCACACACCATCAGGCTTCCAAGCAGCTCTCAAGGAAACTCAGTTTTCACACTCTATGCTTAGTGACCTTTGAGTGCCTAGGACTGAAATGAAGCTTGGTGAGCATCCCACACAAACGAATGCTCCACATGCGGGTTTCACATGCCACCAACTCCACATTCTCAGGCAACTTCAACGCCACAGCCATTTTCAGATAGCCCTCAATGCAAAGGCTCTAGACGCAAATATTGGTGTGAGAGCTAATTCAATCAAGGAAACACTGCATGTTGGTGAAGGGCATATTGAAGAAGGATCAGCCGAGTGGTTCTTGTGGGAGAACAACTCCATTTGGCTCACTAACTTCACACACCATCAGGCTTCCAAGCAGCTCTCAAGGAAACTCAGTTTTCACACTCTATGCTTAGTGCCCTTTGAGTGCCTAGGACTGAAATGAAGCATGTTAGCATCCCACACAAACGAATGCTCCACATGCGGGTTTCACATGCCACCAACTCCACATTCACAGGCAACTTCAGCGCCACAGCCGTTGTCAGATAGCCCTCAATGCAAAGGCTCTAGACGCAAATATTGTTGTGAGAGCTAATTCAATCAAGGAAACACTGCGTGTTGCTGAAGGGCATATTGAAGAAGGATCAGCCGAGTGGTTCTTGTGGGAGAACAACTCCATTTGGCTCACTAACTTCACACACCATCAGGCTTCCAAGCAGCTCTCAAGGAAACTCAGTTTTCACACTCTATGCTTAGTGCCCTTTGAGTGCCTAGGACTGAAATGAAGCTTGGTGAGCATCCTACACAAACGAATGCTCCACATGCGGGTTTCACATGCCACCAACTCCACATTCACAGGCAACTTCAGCGCCACAGCCGTTTTCAGATAGCCCTCAATGCAAAGGCTCTAGACGCAAATATTGGTGTGAGAGCTAATTCAATCAAGGAAACACTGCGTGTTGGTGAAGGGCATATTGAAGAAGGATCAAGCAAGTGGTTCTTGTGGGAGAACAACTCCATTTGGCTCACTAACTTCACACACCATCAGGCTTCCAAGCAGCTCTCAAGGAAACTCAGTTTTCACACTCTATGCTTAGTGCCCTTTCACTGCATTATCTAGGAATGAATCTAGTAGAGCATCCCACACAAACGAATGCTCCACATGCGGGTTTCACATGCCACCAACTCCACATTCACAGGCAACTTCAGCGCCACAGCCGTTGTCAGATAGCCCTCAATGCAAAGGCTCTAGACGCAAATATTGGTGTGAGAGCTAATTCAATCAAGGAAACACTGCATGTTGGTGAAGGGCATATTGAAGAAGGATCAGCCGAGTGGTTCTTGTGGGAGAACAACTCCATTTGGCTCACTAACTTCACACACCATCAGGCTTCTAAGCAGCTCTCAAGGAAACTCAGTTTTCACACTCTATGCTTAGTGCCCTTTGAGTTCATTATCTAAGAATGAACCTGGTAGACCATCCCACACAAACGAATGCTCCACATGCGGGTTTCACATGCCACCAACTCCACATTCACAGGCAACTTCAGCGCCACAGCCGTTTTCAGATAGCCCTCAATGCAAAGGCTCTAGACGCAAATATTGGTGTGAGAGCTAATTCAATCAAGGAAACACTGCGTGTTGCTGAAGGGCATATTGAAGAAGGATCAGCCGAGTGGTTCTTGTGGGAGAACAACTCCATTTGGCTCACTAACTTCACACACCATCAGGCTTCCAAGCAGCTCTCAAGGAAACTCAGTTTTCACACTCTATGCTTAGTGCCCTTTGAGTGCCTAGGACTGAAATGAAGGTTGGTGAGCATCCTACACAAACGAATGCTCCACATGCGGGTTTCACATGCCACCAACTCCACATTCACAGGCAACTTCAGCGCCACAGCCATTTTCAGATAGCCCTCAATGCAAAGGCTCTAGACGCAAATATTGGTGTGAGAGCTAATTCAATCAAGGAAACACTGCATGTTGGTGATGGGCATATTGAAGAGGGATCAGCCGAGTGGTTCTTGTGGGAGAACAACTCCATTTGGCTCACTAACTTCACACACCATCAGGTTTCCAAGCAGCTCTCAAGGAAACTCAGTTTTCACACTCTATGCTTAGTGCCCTTTGAGTGCCTAGGACTGAAATGAAGCTTGGTGAGCATCCCACACAAACGAATGCTCCACATGCGGGTTTCACATGCCACCAACTCCACATTCACAGGTAACTTCAGCGCCACAGCCGTTTTCAGATAGCCCTCAATGCAAAGGCTCTAGACGCAAATATTGGTGTGAGAGCTAATTCAATGAAGGAAACACTGCATGTTGCTGAAGGGCATATTGAAGAAGGATCAGCCGAGTGGTTCTTGTGGGAGAACAACTCCATTTGGCTCACTAACTTCACACACCATCAGGCTTCCAAGCAGCTCTCAAGGAAACTCAGTTTTCACACTCTATGCTTAGTGCCCTTTGAGTGCCTAGGACTGAAATGAAGCATGTGAGCATCCCACACAAACGAATGCTCCACATGCGGGTTTCACATGCCACCAACTCCACATTCACAGGCAACTTCAGCGCCACAGCCGTTGTCAGATAGCCCTCAATGCAAAGGCTCTAGAAGCAAATATTCGTTTGAGAGCTAATTCAATCAAGGAAACACTGCGTGTTGGTGAAGGGCATATTGAAGAAGGATCAACCAAGTGGTTCTTGTGGGAGAACAACTCCATTTGGCTCACTAACTTCACACACCATCAGGCTTCCAAGCAGCTCTCAAGGAAACTCAGTTTTTACACTATATGCTTAGTGCCCTTTGAGTGCATTATCTAGGAATGAATCTAGTAGAGCATCCCACACAAACGAATGCTCCACATGCGGGTTTCACATGCCACCAACTCCACATTCACAGGCAACTTCAGCGCCACAGCCGTTGTCAGATAGCCCTCAATGCAAAGGCTCTAGACGCAAATATTGGTGTGAGAGCTAATTCAATCAAGGAAACACAGCATGTTGGTGAAGGGCATATTGAAGAAGGATCAGCCGAGTGGTTCTTGTGGGAGAACAACTCCATTTAGCTCACTAACTTCACACACCATCAGGCTTCCAAGCAGCTCTCAAGGAAACTCAGTTTTCACACTCTATGCTTAGTGCCCTTTGAGTGCCTAGGACTGAAATGAAGCATGTGAGCATCCCACACAAACGAATGCTCCACATGCGGGTTTCACATGCCACCAACTCCACATTCACAGGCAACTTCATCGCCACAGCCGCTTTCAGATAGCCCTCAATGCAAAGGCTCTAGACGCAAATATTGGTGTGAGAGCTAATTCAATCAAGGAAACACTGCATGTAGGTGAAGGGCATATTGAAGAAGGATCAGCCGAGTGGTTCTTGTGGGAGAACAACTCCATTTGGCTCACTAACTTCACACACCATCAGGCTTCCAAGCAGCTCTCAAGGAAACTCAGTTTTCACACTATATGCTTAGTGCCCTTTGAGTGCATTATCTAGGAATGAATCTAGTAGAGCATCCCACACAAACGAAAGCCCCACATGCGGGTTTCACATGCCACCAACTCCACATTCACAGGCAACTTCAGCGCCACAGCCGTTTTCAGATAGCCCTCAATGCAAAGGCTCTAGACGCAAATATTGGTGTGAGAGCTAATTCAATCAAGGAAACAGTGCGTGTTGCTGAAAGGTATATTGAAGAAGGATCAGCCGACTGGTTCTTGTGGGAGAACAACTCCATTTGGCTCACTAACTTCACACACCATCAGGCTTCCAAGCAGCTCTCAAGGAAACTCAGTTTTCACACTCTATGCTTAGTGCCCTTTGAGTGCCTAGGACTGAAATGAAGCTTGGTGAGCATCCTACACAAACGAATGCTCCACATGCGGGTTTCACATGCCACCAACTCCACATTCACAGGCAACTTCAGCGCCACAGCCGTTTTCAGATAGCCCTCAATGCAAAGGCTCTAGACGCAAATATTGGTGTGAGAGCTAATTCAATCAAGGAAACACTGCATGTTGGTGAAGGGCATATTGAAGAGGGATCAGCCGAGTGGTTCTTGTGGGAGAACAACTCCATTTGGCTCACTAACTTCACACACCATCAGGCTTCCAAGCAGCTCTCAAGGAAACTCAGTTTTCACACTCTATGCTTAGTGCCCTTTGAGTTCATTATCTAAGAATGAACCTGGTAGACCATCCCACACAAACGAATGCTCCACATGCGGGTTTCACATGCCACCAACTCCACATTCACAGGCAACTTCAGCGCCACAGCCGTTGTCAGATAGCCCTCAATGCAAAGGCTCTAGACGCAAATATTCGTTTGAGAGCTAATTCAATCAAGGAAACACTGCATGTTGGTGAAGGCCATATTGAAGAAGGATCAACCAAGTGGTTCTTGTGGGAGAACACCTCCATTTGGCTCACTAACTTCACACACCATCAGGCTTCCAAGCAGCTCTCAAGGAAACTCAGTTTTCACACTATATGCTTAGTGCCCTTTGAGTGCATAGGACTGAAATGAAGCTTGGTGAGCATCCCACACAAACGAATGCTCCACATGCGGGTTTCACATGCCACCAACTCCAAATTCACAGGCAACTTCAGCGCCACAGCCGTTTTCAGATAGTCCTCAATGCAAAGGCTCTAGACGCAAATATTGGTGTGAGAGCTAATTCAATCAAGGAAACACTGCATGTTGCTGAAGGGCATATTGAAGAAGGATCAGCCGAGTGTTTCTTGTGGGAGAACAACTCCATTTGGCTCACTAACTTCACACACCATCAGGCTTCTAAGCAGCTCTCAAGGAAACTCAGTTTTCACACTCTATGCTTAGTGCCCTTTGAGTTCGTTATCTAAGAATGAACCTGGTAGACCATCCCACACAAACGAATGCTCCACATGCGGGTTTCACATGCCACCAACTCCACATTCACAGGCAACTTCAGCGCCACAGCCGTTTTCAGATAGCCCTCAATGCAAAGGCTCTAGACGCAAATATTGGTGTGAGAGCTAATTCAATCAAGGAAACACTGCATGTTGGTGAAGGGAATATTGAAGAAGGATCAGCCGAGTGGTTCTTGTGGGAGAACAACTCCATTTGGCTCACTAACTTCACACACCATCAGGCTTCCAAGCAGCTCTCAAGGAAACTCAGTTTTCACACTCTAGGCTTAATGTCCTTTGAGTGCCTAGGACTGAAATGAAGCTTGGTGAGCATCCCATACAAACGAATGCTCCACATGCGGGTTTCACATGCCACCAACTCCACATTCACAGGCAACTTCATCGCCACAGCCGCTTTCAGATAGCCCTTAATGCAAAGGCTCTAGACGCAAATATTGGTGTGAGAGCTAATTCAATCAAGGAAACACTGCATGTTGGTGAAGGGCATATTGAAGAAGGATCAGCCGAGTGGTTCTTGTGGGAGAACAACTCCATTTGGCTCACTAACTTCACACACCATCAGGCTTCCAAGCAGCTCTCAAGGAAACTCAGTTTTCACACTCTATGCTTAGTGCCCTTTGAGTGCATTATCTAGGAATGAACCTGGTAGAGCATTCCACACAAACCAATGCTCCACATGCGGGTTTCACATGCCACCAACTCCACATTCACAGGCAACTTCAGCGCCACAGCCGTTTTCAGATAGCCCTCAATGCAAAGGCTCTAGACGCAAATATTGGTGTGAGAGCTAATTCAATCAAGGAAACACTGCATGTTGCTGAAGGGCATATTGAAGAAGGATCAGCCGAGTGGTTCTTGTGGGAGAACAACTCCATTTGGCTCACTAACTTCACACACCATCAGGCTTCCAAGCAGCTCTCAAGGAAACTCAGTTTTCACACTCTATGCTTAGTGCCCTTTGAGTGCATTATCTAGGAATGAATCTATTAGAGCATCCCACACAAACGAATGCTCCACATGCGGGTTTCACATGCCACCAACTCCACATTCACAGGCAACTTCAGCGCCACAGCCGTTGTCAGATAGCCCTCAATGCAAAGGCTCTAGACGCAAATATTGGTGTGAGAGCTAATTCAATCAAGGAAACACTGCGTGTTGCTGAAGGGCATATTGAAGAAGGATCAGCCGAGTGGTTCTTGTGGGAGAACAACTCCATTTGGCTCACTAACTTCACACACCATCAGGCTTCCAAGCAGCTCTCAAGGAAACTCAGTTTTCACACTCTATGCTTAGTGCCCTTTGAGTGCATAGGACTGAAATGAAGCTTGGTGAGCATGCCACACAAACGAATGCTCCACATGCGGGTTTCACATGCCACCAACTCCACATTCACAGGCAACTTCAGCGCCACAGTCGTTTTCAGATAGCCCTCAATGCAAAGGCTCTAGACGCAAATATTGGTGTGAGAGCTAATTCAATCAAGGAAACACTGCATGTTGGTGAAGGGCATATTGAAGAAGGATCAGCCGAGTGGTTCTTGTGGGAGAACAACTCCATTTGGCTCACTAACTTCACACACCATCAGGCTTCCAAGCAGCTCTCAAGGAAACTCAGTTTTCACACTCTATGCTTAGTGCCCTTTCACTGCATTATCTAGAAATGAACCTGGTAGAGCATCCCACACAAACGAATGCTCCACATGCGGGTTTCACATGCCACCAACTCCACATTCACAGGCAACTTCAGCGCCACAGTCGTTTTCAGATAGCCCTCAATGCAAAGGCTCTAGACGCAAATATTGGTGTGAGAGCTAATTCAATCAAGGAAACACTGCGTGTTACTGAAGGGCATATTGAAGAAGGATCAGCTGAGTGGTTCTTGTGGGAGAACAACTCCATTTGGCTCACTAACTTCACACACCATCAGGCTTCCAAGCAGCTCTCAAGGAAACTCAGTTTTCACACTCTATGCTTAGTGACCTTTGAGTGAATTATCTAGAAGTAAACCTGGTAGAGCATTCCACACAAACGAATGCTCCACATGCGGGTTTCACATGCCACCAACTCCACATTCACAGGCAACTTCAGCGCCACAGCCGTTTTCAGATAGCCCTCAATGCAAAGGTACTAGACGCAAATATTGGTGTGAGAGCTAATTCAATCAAGGAAACAGTGCGTGTTGCTGAAAGGCATATTGAAGAAGGATCAGCCGAGTGGTTCTTGTGGGAGAACAACTCCATTTGGCTCACTAACTTCACACACCATCAGGCTTCCAAGCAGCTCTCAAGGAAACTCAGTTTTCACACTCTATGCTTAGTGCCCTTTGAGTGCCTAGGACTGAAATGAAGCTTGGTGAGCATCCTACACAAACGAATGCTCCACATGCGGGTTTCACATGCCACCAACTCCACATTCACAGGCAACTTCAGCGCCACAGCCGTTGTCAGATAGCCCTCAATGCAAAGGCTCTAGACGCAAATATTGGTGTGAGAGCTAATTCAATCAAGGAAACACTGCATGTTGGTGAAGGGCATATTGAAGAGGGATCAGCCGAGTGGTTCTTGTGGGAGAACAACTCCATTTGGCTCACTAACTTCACACACCATCAGGCTTCCAAGCAGCTCTCAAGGAAACTCAGTTTTCACACTCTAGGCTTAATGTCCTTTGAGTGCCTAGGACTGAAATGAAGCTTGGTGAGCATCCCACTCAAAAGAATGCTCCACATGCGGGTTTCACATGCCACCAACTCCACATTCACAGGCAACTTCAACGCCACAGCCATTTTCAGATAGCCCTCAATGCAAAGGCTCTAGACGCAAATATTGGTGTGAGAGCTAATTCAATCAAGGAAACACTGCGTGTTGCTGAAGGGCATATTGAAGAAGGATTAGCCAAGTGGTTCTTGTGGGAGAACAACTCCATTTGGCTCACTAACTTCACACACCATCAGGCTTCCAAGCAGCTCTCAAGGAAACTCAGTTTTCACACTCTATGCTTAGTGACCTTTGAGTGCCTAGGACTGAAATGAAGCTTGGTGAGCATCCCACACAAACGAATGCTCCACATGCGGGTTTCACATGCCACCAACTCCACATTCTCAGGCAACTTCAACGCCACAGCCATTTTCAGATAGCCCTCAATGCAAAGGCTCTAGACGCAAATATTGGTGTGAGAGCTAATTCAATCAAGGAAACACTGCATGTTGGTGAAGGGCATATTGAAGAAGGATCAGCCGAGTGGTTCTTGTGGGAGAACAACTCCATTTGGCTCACTAACTTCACACACCATCAGGCTTCCAAGCAGCTCTCAAGGAAACTCAGTTTTCACACTCTATGCTTAGTGCCCTTTGAGTGCCTAGGACTGAAATGAAGCATGTTAGCATCCCACACAAACGAATGCTCCACATGCGGGTTTCACATGCCACCAACTCCACATTCACAGGCAACTTCAGCGCCACAGCCGTTGTCAGATAGCCCTCAATGCAAAGGCTCTAGACGCAAATATTGTTGTGAGAGCTAATTCAATCAAGGAAACACTGCGTGTTGCTGAAGGGCATATTGAAGAAGGATCAGCCGAGTGGTTCTTGTGGGAGAACAACTCCATTTGGCTCACTAACTTCACACACCATCAGGCTTCCAAGCAGCTCTCAAGGAAACTCAGTTTTCACACTCTATGCTTAGTGCCCTTTGAGTGCCTAGGACTGAAATGAAGCTTGGTGAGCATCCTACACAAACGAATGCTCCACATGCGGGTTTCACATGCCACCAACTCCACATTCACAGGCAACTTCAGCGCCACAGCCGTTTTCAGATAGCCCTCAATGCAAAGGCTCTAGACGCAAATATTGGTGTGAGAGCTAATTCAATCAAGGAAACACTGCGTGTTGGTGAAGGGCATATTGAAGAAGGATCAAGCAAGTGGTTCTTGTGGGAGAACAACTCCATTTGGCTCACTAACTTCACACACCATCAGGCTTCCAAGCAGCTCTCAAGGAAACTCAGTTTTCACACTCTATGCTTAGTGCCCTTTCACTGCATTATCTAGGAATGAATCTAGTAGAGCATCCCACACAAACGAATGCTCCACATGCGGGTTTCACATGCCACCAACTCCACATTCACAGGCAACTTCAGCGCCACAGCCGTTGTCAGATAGCCCTCAATGCAAAGGCTCTAGACGCAAATATTGGTGTGAGAGCTAATTCAATCAAGGAAACACTGCATGTTGGTGAAGGGCATATTGAAGAAGGATCAGCCGAGTGGTTCTTGTGGGAGAACAACTCCATTTGGCTCACTAACTTCACACACCATCAGGCTTCTAAGCAGCTCTCAAGGAAACTCAGTTTTCACACTCTATGCTTAGTGCCCTTTGAGTTCATTATCTAAGAATGAACCTGGTAGACCATCCCACACAAACGAATGCTCCACATGCGGGTTTCACATGCCACCAACTCCACATTCACAGGCAACTTCAGCGCCACAGCCGTTTTCAGATAGCCCTCAATGCAAAGGCTCTAGACGCAAATATTGGTGTGAGAGCTAATTCAATCAAGGAAACACTGCGTGTTGCTGAAGGGCATATTGAAGAAGGATCAGCCGAGTGGTTCTTGTGGGAGAACAACTCCATTTGGCTCAGTAACTTCACACACCATCAGGCTTCCAAGCAGCTCTCAAGGAAACTCAGTTTTCACACTCTATGCTTAGTGCCCTTTGAGTGCCTAGGACTGAAATGAAGCATGGTGAGCATCCCACACAAACGAATGCTCCACATGCGGGTTTCACATGCCACCAACTCCACATTCACAGGCAACTTCAGCGCCACAGCCGTTGTCAGATAGCCCTCAATGCAAAGGCTCTAGACGCAAATATTCGTTTGAGAGCTAATTCAATCAAGGAAACACTGCATGTTGGTGAAGGGCATATTGAAGAAGGATCAACCAAGTGGTTCTTGTGGGAGAACAACTCCATTTGGCTCACTAACTTCACACACCATCAGGCTTCCAAGCAGCTCTCAAGGAAACTCAGTTTTCACACTCTATGCTTAGTGCCCTTTGAGTGCATTATCTAGGAATGAATCTAGTAGAGCATCCCACACAAACGAATGCTCCACATGCGGGTTTCACATGCCACCAACTCCACATTCACAGGCAACTTCAGCGCCACAGCCGTTTTCAGATAGCCCTCAATGCAAAGGCTCTAGACGCAAATATTGGTGTGAGAGCTAATTCAATCGAGGAAACACTGCGTGTTGCTGAAGGGCATATTGAAGAAGGATCAGCCGAGTGGTTCTTGTGGGAGAACAACTCCATTTGGCTCACTAACTTCACACACCATCAGGCTTCCAAGCAGCTCTCAAGGAAACTCAGTTTTCACACTCTATGCTTAGTGACCTTTGAGTGCATAGGACTGAAATGAAGCTTGGTGAGCATGCCACACAAACGAATGCTCCACATGCGGGTTTCACATGCCACCAACTCCATATTCACAGGCAACTTCAGCGCCACAGCCGTTTTCAGATAGCCCTCAATGCAAAGGCTCTAGACGCAAATATTGGTGTGAGAGTTAATTCAATCAAGGAAACACTGCGTGTTGCTGAAGGGCATATTGAAGAAGGATCAGCCGAGTGGTTCTTGTGGGAGAACAACTCCATTTGGCTCACTAACTTCACACACCATCAGGCTTCCAAGCAGCTCTCAAGGAAACTCAGTTTTCACACTCTATGCTTAGTGCCCTTTCACTGCATTATCTAGAAATGAACCTGGTAGAGCATCCCACACAAACGAATGCTCCACATGCGGGTTTCACATGCCACCAACTCCACATTCACAGGCAACTTCAGCGCCACAGCCGTTTTCAGATAGCCCTCAATGCAAAGGCTCTAGACGCAAATATTGGTGTGAGAGCTAATTCAATCAAGGAAACACTGCGTGTTGCTGAAGGGCATATTGAAGAAGGATCAGCCGAGTGGTTCTTGTGGGAGAACAACTCCATTTGGCTCACTAACTTCACACACCATCAGGCTTCCAAGCAGCTCTCAAGGAAACTCAGTTTTCACACTCTATGCTTAGTGCCCTTTGAGTGCCTAGGACTGAAATGAAGCTTGGTGAGCATCCCACACAAACGAATGCTCCACATGCGGGTTTCACATGCCACCAACTCCACATTCACAGGCAACTTCAGCGCCACAGCCGTTGTCAGATAGCCCTCAATGCAAAGGCTCTAGACGCAAATATTCGTTTGAGAGCTAATTCAATCAAGGAAACACTGCATGTTGGTGAAGGGCATATTGAAGAAGGATCAACCAAGTGGTTCTTGTGGGAGAACAACTCCATTTGGCTCACTAACTTCACACACCATCAGGCTTCCAAGCAGCTCTCAAGGAAACTCAGTTTTCACACTCTAGGCTTAGTGCCCTTTGAGTGCATTATCTAGGAATGAATCTAGTAGAGCATCCCACACAAACGAATGCTCCACATGCGGGTTTCACATGCCACCAACTCCACATTCACAGGCAACTTCAGCGCCACAGCCGTTTTCAGATAGCCCTCAATGCAAAGGCTCTAGACGCAAATATTGGTGTGAGAGCTAATTCAATCAAGGAAACACTGCATGTTGCTGAAGGGCATATTGAAGAAGGATCAGCCGAGTGGTTCTTGTGGGAGAACAACTCCATTTGGCTCACTAACTTCACAAACCATCAGGCTTCCAAGCAGCTCTCAAGGAAACTCAGTTTTCACACTCTATGCTTAGTGACCTTTGAGGGCATTATCTAGGAGTAAACCTGGTAGAGCATCCCACAGAAACGAATGCTCCACATGCGGGTTTCACATGCCACCAACTCCACATTCACAGGCAACTTCAGCGCCACAGCCGTTTTCAGATAGCCCTCAATGCAAAGGCTCTAGACGCAAATATTGGTGTGAGAGCTAATTCAATCAAGGAAACAGTGCGTGTTGCTGAAAGGCATATTGAAGAAGGATCAGCCGAGTGGTTCTTGTGGGAGAACAACTCCATTTGGCTCACTAACTTCACACACCATCAGGCTTCCAAGCAGCTCTCAAGGAAACTCAGTTTTCACACTCTATGCTTAGTGCCCTTTGAGTGCCTAAGACTGAAATGAAGCTTGGTGAGCATCCTACACAAACGAATGCTCCACATGCGGGTTTCACATGCCACCAACTCCACATTCACAGGCAACTTCAGCGCCACAGCCGTTGTCAGATAGCCCTCAATGCAAAGGCTCTAGACGCAAATATTGGTGTGAGAGCTAATTCAATGAAGGAAACACTGCATGTTGGTGAAGGGCATATTGAAGAAGGATCAGCCGAGTGGTTCTTGTGGGAGAACAACTCCATTTGGCTCACTAACTTCACACACCATCAGGCTTCCAAGCAGCTCTCAAGGAAACTCAGTTTTCACACTCTATGCTTAGTGCCCTTTGAGTACATTATCTAGGAATGAATCTAGTAGAGCATCCCACACAAACGAATGCTCCACATGCGGGTTTCACATGCCACCAGCTCCACATTCACAGGCAACTTCAGCGCCACAGCCGTTTTCAGATAGCCCTCAATGCAAAGGCTCTAGACGCAAATATTGGTGTGAGAGCTAATTCAATCGAGGAAACACTGCGTGTTGCTGAAGGGCATATTGAAGAAGGATCAGCCGAGTGGTTCTTGTGGGAGAACAACTCCATTTGGCTCACTAACTTCACACACCATCAGGCTTCCAAGCAGCTCTCAAGGAAACTCAGTTTTCACACTCTATGCTTAGTGACCTTTGAGTGCATAGGACTGAAATGAAGCTTGGTGAGCATGCCACACAAACGAATGCTCCACATGCGGGTTTCACATGCCACCAACTCCATATTCACAGGCAACTTCAGCGCCACAGCCGTTTTCAGATAGCCCTCAATGCAAAGGCTCTAGACGCAAATATTGGTGTGAGAGTTAATTCAATCAAGGAAACACTGCGTGTTGCTGAAGGGCATATTGAAGAAGGATCAGCCGAGTGGTTCTTGTGGGAGAACAACTCCATTTGGCTCACTAACTTCACACACCATCAGGCTTCCAAGCAGCTCTCAAGGAAACTCAGTTTTCACACTCTATGCTTAGTGCCCTTTCACTGCATTATCTAGAAATGAACCTGGTAGAGCATCCCACACAAACGAATGCTCCACATGCGGGTTTCACATGCCACCAACTCCACATTCACAGGCAACTTCAGCGCCACAGCCGTTGTCAGATAGCCCTCAATGCAAAGGCTCTAGACGCAAATATTCGTTTGAGAGCTAATTCAATCAAGGAAACACTGCATGTTGGTGAAGGGCATATTGAAGAAGGATCAAGCAAGTGGTTCTTGTGGGAGAACAACTCCATTTGGCTCACTAACTTCACACACCATCAGGCTTCCAAGCAGCTCTCAAGGAAACTCAGTTTTCACACTCTAGGCTTAGTGCCCTTTGAGTGCATTATCTTAGAACGAATCTAGTAGAGCATCCCACACAAACGAATGCTCCACATGCGGGTTTCACATGCCACCAACTCCACATTCACAGGCAACTTCAGCGCCACAGCCGTTTTCAGATAGCCCTCAATGCAAAGGCTCTAGACGCAAATATTGGTGTGAGAGCTAATTCAATGAAGGAAACACTGCATGTTGGTGAAGGGCATATTGAAGAAGGATCAGCCGAGTGGTTCTTGTGGGAGAACAACTCCATTTGGCTCACTAACTTCACAAACCATCAGGCTTCCAAGCAGCTCTCAAGGAAACTCAGTTTTCACACTCTATGCTTAGTGCCCTTTGAGTGCCTAGGACTGAAATGAAGCTTGGTGAGCATCCTATAGAAACGAATGCTCCACATGCGGGTTTCACATGCCACCAACTCCACATTCACAGGCAACTTCAGCGCCACAGCCGTTGTCAGATAGCCCTCAATGCAAAGGCTCTAGACGCAAATATTGGTGTGAGAGCTAATTCAATGAAGGAAACACTGCATGTTGGTGAAGGGCATATTGAAGAAGGATCAGCCGAGTGGTTCTTGTGGGAGAACAACTCCATTTGGCTCACTAACTTCACACACCATCAGGCTTCCAAGCAGCTCTCAAGGAAACTCAGTTTTCACACTCTATGCTTAGTGCCCTTTGAGTGCATTATCTAGGAATGAATCTAGTAGAGCATCCCACACAAACGAATGCTCCACATGTGGGTTTCACATGCCACCAGCTCCACATTCACAGGCAACTTCAGCGCCACAGCCGTTTTCAGATAGCCCTCAATGCAAAGGCTCTAGACGCAAATATTGGTGTGAGAGCTAATTCAATCGAGGAAACACTGCGTGTTGCTGAAGGGCATATTGAAGAAGGATCAGCCGAGTGGTTCTTGTGGGAGAACAACTCCATTTGGCTCACTAACTTCACACACCATCAGGCTTCCAAGCAGCTCTCAAGGAAACTCAGTTTTCACACTCTATGCTTAGTGACCTTTGAGTGCATAGGACTGAAATGAAGCTTGGTGAGCATGCCACACAAACGAATGCTCCACATGCGGGTTTCACATGCCACCAACTCCATATTCACAGGCAACTTCAGCGCCACAGCCGTTTTCAGATAGCCCTCAATGCAAAGGCTCTAGACGCAAATATTGGTGTGAGAGTTAATTCAATCAAGGAAACACTGCGTGTTGCTGAAGGGCATATTGAAGAAGGATCAGCCGAGTGGTTCTTGTGGGAGAACAACTCCATTTGGCTCACTAACTTCACACACCATCAGGCTTCCAAGCAGCTCTCAAGGAAACTCAGTTTTCACACTCTATGCTTAGTGCCCTTTCACTGCATTATCTAGAAATGAACCTGGTAGAGCATCCCACACAAACGAATGCTCCACATGCGGGTTTCACATGCCACCAACTCCACATTCACAGGCAACTTCAGCGCCACAGCCGTTGTCAGATAGCCCTCAATGCAAAGGCTCTAGACGCAAATATTCGTTTGAGAGCTAATTCAATCAAGGAAACACTGCATGTTGGTGAAGGGCATATTGAAGAAGGATCAAGCAAGTGGTTCTTGTGGGAGAACAACTCCATTTGGCTCACTAACTTCACAAACCATCAGGCTTCCAAGCAGCTCTCAAGGAAACTCAGTTTTCACACTCTATGCTTAGTGACCTTTGAGGGCATTATCTAGGAGTAAACCTGGTAGAGCATCCCACAGAAACGAATGCTCCACATGCGGGTTTCACATGCCACCAACTCCACATTCACAGGCAACTTCAGCGCCACAGCCGTTTTCAGATAGCCCTCAATGCAAAGGCTCTAGACGCAAATATTGGTGTGAGAGCTAATTCAATCAAGGAAACAGTGCGTGTTGCTGAAAGGCATATTGAAGAAGGATCAGCCGAGTGGTTCTTGTGGGAGAACAACTCCATTTGGCTCACTAACTTCACACACCATCAGGCTTCCAAGCAGCTCTCAAGGAAACTCAGTTTTCACACTCTATGCTTAGTGCCCTTTGAGTGCCTAGGACTGAAATGAAGCTTGGTGAGCATCCTACACAAACGAATGCTCCACATGCGGGTTTCACATGCCACCAACTCCACATTCACAGGCAACTTCAGCGCCACAGCCGTTGTCAGATAGCCCTCAATGCAAAGGCTCTAGACGCAAATATTGGTGTGAGAGCTAATTCAATGAAGGAAACACTGCATGTTGGTGAAGGGCATATTGAAGAAGGATCAGCCGAGTGGTTCTTGTGGGAGAACAACTCCATTTGGCTCACTAACTTCACACACCATCAGGCTTCCAAGCAGCTCTCAAGGAAACTCAGTTTTCACACTCTATGCTTAGTGACTTTTGAGTGCCTAGGACTGAAATGAAGCATGTGAGCATCCCACACAAAAGAATGCTCCACATGCGGGTTTCACATGCCACCAACTCCACATTCACAGGCAACTTCAACGCCACAGCCATTTTCAGATAGCCCTCAATGCAAAGGCTCTAGACGCAAATATTGGTGTGAGAGCTAATTCAATCAAGGAAACACTGCATGTTGGTGAAGGGCATATTGAAGAAGGATCAACCAAGTGGTTCTTGTGGGAGAACAACTCCATTTGGCTCACTAACTTCACACACCATCAGGCTTCCAAGCAGCTCTCAAGGAAACTCAGTTTTCACACTCTATGCTTAGTGACCTTTGAGTACCTAGGACTGAAATGAAGCTTGGTGAGCATCCCACACAAACGAATGCTCCACATGCGGGTTTCACATGCCACCAACTCCACATTCTCAGGCAACTTCAACGCCACAGCCATTTTCAGATAGCCCTCAATGCAAAGGCTCTAGACGCAAATATTGGTGTGAGAGCTAATTCAATCAAGGAAACACTGCATGTTGCTGAAGGGCATATTGAAGAAGGATCAGCCGAGTGGTTCTTGTGGGAAAACAACTCCATTTGGCTCACTAACTTCACACACCATCAGGCTTCCAAGCAGCTCTCAAGGAAACTCAGTTTTCACACTCTATGCTTAGTGCCCTTTGAGTGCCTAGGACTGAAATGAAGCATGTGAGCATCCCAAACAAACGAATGCTCCACATGCGGGTGTCACATGCCACCAACTCCACATTCACAGGCAACTTCAGCGCCACAGCCGTTGTCAGATAGCCCTCAAAGCAAAGGCTCTAGACGCAAATATTCGTTTGAGAGCTAATTCAATCAAGGAAACACTGCATGTTGGTGAAGGGCATATTGAAGAAGGATCAACCGAGTGGTTCTTGTGGGAGAACAACTCCATTTGGCTCACTAACTTCACACACCATCAGGCTTCCAAGCAGCTCTCAAGGACTCCGTTTTCACACTATATGCTCAGTGCCCTTTGAGTGCATTATCTAGGAATGAATCTAGTAGAGCATCCCACACAAACGAATGCTCCACATGCGGGTTTCACATGCCACCAACTCCACATTCACAGGCAACTTCAGCGCCACAGCCGTTGTCAGATAGCCCTCAATGCAAAGGCTCTAGACGCAAATATTGGTGTGAGAGCTAATTCAATCAAGGAAACACTGCATGTTGGTGAAGGGCATATTGAAGAAGGATCAGCCGAGTGGTTCTTGTGGGAGAACAACTCCATTTGGCTCACTAACTTCACACACCATCAGGCTTCTAAGCAGCTCTCAAGGAAACTCAGTTTTCACACTCTATGCTTAGTGACCTTTGAGTTCATTATCTAAGAATGAACCTGGTAGACCATCCCACACAAACGAATGCTCCACATGCGGGTTTCACATGCCACCAACTCCACATTCACAGGCAACTTCAGCGCCACAGCCGTTTTCAGATAGCCCTCAATGCAAAGGCTCTAGACGCAAATATTGGTGTGAGAGCTAATTCAATCAAGGAAACACTGCATGTTGGTGAAGGGCATATTGAAGAAGGATCAGCCGAGTGGTTCTTGTGGGAGAACAACTCCATTTGGCTCACTAACTTCACACACCATCAGGCTTCCAAGCAGCTCTCAAGGAAACTCAGTTTTCACACTCTATGCTTAGTGACCTTTGAGTGCCTAGGACTGAAATGAAGCATGGTGAGCATCCCACACAAACGAATGCTCCACATGCGGGTTTCACATGCCAACAACTCCACATTCACAGGCAACTTCAGCGCCACAGCCGTTGTCAGATAGCCCTCAATGCAAAGGCTCTAGACTCAAATATTCGTTTGAGAGCTAATTCAATCAAGGAAACACTGCATGTTGGTGAAGGGCATATTGAAGAAGGATCAACCAAGTGGTTCTTGTGGGAGAACAACTCCATTTGGCTCACTAACTTCACACACCATCAGGCTTCCAAGCAGCTCTCAAGGAAACTCAGTTTTCACACTCTAGGCTTAGTGCCCTTTGAGTGCATTATCTTGGAACGAATCTAGTAGAGCATCCCACACAAACGAATGCTCCACATGCGGGTTTCACATGCCACCAACTCCAAATTCACAGGCAACTTCAGCGCCACAGCCGTTTTCAGATAGCCCTCAATGCAAAGGCTCTAGACGCAAATATTGGTGTGAGAGCTAATTCAATCAAGGAAACACTGCATGTTGGTGAATGACATATTGAAGAAGGATCAGCCGAGTGGTTCTTGTGGGAGAACAACTCCATTTGGCTCACTAACTTCACACACCATCAGGCTTCTAAGCAGCTCTCAAGGAAACTCAGTTTTCACACTCTATGCTTAGTGCCCTTTGAGTTCATTATCTAAGAATGAACCTGGTAGACCATCCCACACAAACGAATGCTCCACATGCGGGTTTCACATGCCACCAACTCCACATTCTCAGGCAACTTCAGCGCCACAGCCGTTTTCAGATAGCCCTCAATGCAAAGGCTCTAGACGCAAATATTGGTGTGAGAGCTAATTCAATCAAGGAAACACTGCATGTTGGTGAAGGGCATATTGAAGAAGGATCAGCCGAGTGGTTCTTGTGGGAGAACAACTCCATTTGGCTCACTAACTTCACACACCATCAGGCTTCCAAGCAGCTCTCAAGGAAACTCAGTTTTCACACTCTAGGCTTAATGTCCTTTGAGTGCCTAGGACTGAAATGAAGCTTGGTGAGCATCCCACACAAACGAATGCTCCACATGCGGGTTTCACATGCCACCAACTCCACATTCACAGGCAACTTCAGCGCCACAGCCGTTTTCAGATAGCCCTCAATGCAAAGGCTCTAGACGCAAATATTGGTGTGAGAGCTAATTCAATCAAGGAAACACTGCATGTTGGTGAAGGGCATATTGAAGAAGGATCAGCCGAGTGGTTCTTGTGGGAGAACAACTCCATTTGGCTCACTAACTTCACACACCATCAGGCTTCCAAGCAGCTCTCAAGGAAACTCAGTTTTCACACTCTATGCTTAGTGCCCTTTGAGTGCATTATCTAGGAATGAATCTATTAGAGCATCCCACACAAACGAATGCTCCACATGCGGGTTTCACATGCCACCAACTCCACATTCACAGGCAACTTCAGCGCCACAGCCGTTTTCAGATAGCCCTCAATGCAAAGGCTCTAGACGCAAATATTGGTGTGAGAGCTAATTCAATCAAGGAAACACTGCGTGTTGCTGAAGGGCATATTGAAGAAGGATCAGCCGAGTGGTTCTTGTGGGAGAACAACTCCATTTGGCACACTAACTTCACACACCATCAGGCTTCCAAGCAGCTCTCAAGGAAACTCAGTTTTCACACTCTATGCTTAGTGCCCTTTGAGTGCATAGGACTGAAATGAAGCTTGGTGAGCATGCCACACAAACGAATGCTCCACATGCGGGTTTCACATGCCACCAACTCCACATTCACAGGCAACTTCAGCGCCACAGTCGTTTTCAGATAGCCCTCAATGCAAAGGCTCTAGACTCAAATATTCGTTTGAGAGCTAATTCAATGAAGGAAACACTGCATGTTGGTGAAGGGCATATTGAAGAAGGATCAGCCGAGTGGTTCTTGTGGGAGAACAACTCCATTTGGCTCACTAACTTCACACACCATCAGGCTTCCAAGCAGCTCTCAAGGAAACTCAGTTTTCACACTCTATGCTTAGTGCCCTTTCACTGCATTATCTAGAAATGAACCTGGTAGAGCATCCCACACAAACGAATGCTCCACATGCGGGTTTCACATGCCACCAACTCCACATTCACAGGCAACTTCAGCGCCACAGCCGTTTTCAGATAGCCCTCAATGCAAAGGCTCTAGACGCAAATATTGGTGTGAGAGCTAATTCAATCAAGGAAACACTGCATGTTGCTGAAGGGCATATTGAAGAAGGATCAGCCGAGTGGTTCTTGTGGGAGAACAACTCCATTTGGCTCAGTAACTTCACACACCATCAGGCTTCCAAGCAGCTCTCAAGGAAACTCAGTTTTCACACTCTATGCTTAGTGACCTTTGAGTGCCTAGGACTGAAATGAAGCTTGGTGAGCATCCCACACAAACGAATGCTCCACATGCGGGTTTCACATGCAACCAACTCCACATTCACAGGCAACTTCAGCGCCACAGCCGTTGTCAGATAGCCCTCAATGCAAAGGCTCTAGACGCAAATATTCGTTTGAGAGCTAATTCAATCAAGGAAACACTGCATGTTGGTGAAGGGCATATTGAAGAAGGATCAGCCGAGTGGTTCTTGTGGGAGAACAACTCCATTTGGCTCACTAACTTCACACACCATCAGGCTTCCAAGCAGCTCTCAAGGAAACTCAGTTTTCACACTCTATGCTTAGTGACCTTTGAGTTCATTGTCTAAGAATGAACCTGGTAGACCATCCCACACAAACGAATGCTCCACATGCGGGTTTCACATGCCACCAACTCCACATTCACAGGCAACTTCAGCGCCACAGCCGTTTTCAGATAGCCCTCAATGCAAAGGCTCTAGACGCAAATATTGGTGTGAGAGCTAATTCAATCAAGGAAACACTGCGTGTTGCTGAAGGGCATATTGAAGAAGGATCAGCCGAGTGGTTCTTGTGGGAGAACAACTCCATTTGGCTCACTAACTTCACACACCATCAGGCTTCTAAGCAGCTCTCAAGGAAACTCAGTTTTCACACTCTATGCTTAGTGCCCTTTGAGTTCATTATCTAAGAATGAACCTGGTAGACCATCCCACACAAACGAATGCTCCACATGCGGGTTTCCCATGCCACCAACTCCACATTCACAGGCAACTTCAGCGCCACAGCCGTTTTCAGATAGCCCTCAATGCAAAGGCTCTAGACGCAAATATTCGTTTGAGAGCTAATTCAATCAAGGAAACACTGCATGTTGGTGAAGGGCATATTGAAGAAGGATCAACCAAGTGGTTCTTGTGGGAGAATAACTCCATTTGGCTCACTAACTTCACACACCATCAGGCTTCCAAGCAGCTCTCAAGGAAACTCAGTTTTCACACTCTAGGCTTAGTGCCCTTTGAGTGCATTATCTAGGAATGAATCTAGTAGAGCATCCCACACAAACGAATGCTCCACATGCGGGTTTCACATGCCACCAACTCCACATTCACAGGCAACTTCAGCGCCACAGCCGTTGTCAGATAGCCCTCAATGCAAAGGCTCTAGAGGCAAATATTGGTGTGAGAGCTAATTCAATCAAGGAAACACTGCATGTTGGTGAATGACATATTGAAGAAGGATCAGCCGAGTGGTTCTTGTGGGAGAACAACTCCATTTGGCTCACTAACTTCACACACCATCAGGCTTCCAAGCAGCTCTCAAGGAAACTCAGTTTTCACACTCTAGGCTTAATGTCCTTTGAGTGCCTAGGACTGAAATGAAGCTTGGTGAGCATCCCACACAAACGAATGCTCCACATGCGGGTTTCACATGCCACCAACTCCACATTCACCGACAACTTCAACGCCACAGCCGTTTTCAGATAGCCCTCAATGCAAAGGCTCTAGACGCAAATATTGGTGTGAGAGCTAATTCAATCAAGGAAACACTGCATGTTGGTGAAGGGCATATTGAAGAAGGATCAGCCGAGTGGTTCTTGTGGGAGAACAACTCCATTTGGCTCACTAACTTCACACACCATCAGGCTTCCAAGCAGCTCTCAAGGAAACTCAGTTTTCACACTCTATGCTTAGTGCCCTTTGAGTGCATAGGACTGAAATGAAGCTTGGTGAGCATGCCACACAAACGAATGCTCCACATGCGGGTTTCACATGCCACCAACTCCACATTCACAGGCAACTTCAGCGCCACAGTCGTTTTCAGATAGCCCTCAATGCAAAGGCTCTAGACGCAAATATTGGTGTGAGAGCTAATTCAATCAAGGAAACACTGCATGTTGGTGAAGGGCATATTGAAGAAGGATCAGCCGAGTGGTTCTTGTGGGAGAACAACTCCATTTGGCTCACTAACTTCACACACCATCAGGGTTCCAAGCAGCTCTCAAGGAAACTCAGTTTTCACACTCTAGGCTTAGTGCCCTTTGAGTGCCTAGGACTGAAATGAAGCTTGGTGAGCATCCCACACAAACGAATGCTCCACATGCGGGTTTCACATGCCACCAACTCCACATTCTCAGGCAACTTCAACGCCACAGCCATTTTCAGATAGCCCTCAATGCAAAGGCTCTAGACGCAAATATTGGTGTGAGAGCTAATCCAATCAAGGAAACACTGCAAATTGGTGAATGACATATTGAAGAAGGATCAGCCGAGTGGTTCTTGTGGGAGAACAACTCCATTTGGCTCACTAACTTCACACACCATCAGGCTTCCAAGCAGCTCTCAAGGAATCTCAGTTTTCACACTCTATGCTTAGTGCTCTTTCACTGCATTATCTAGAAACGAACCTGGTAGAGCATTCCACACAAAAGAATGCTCCACATGCGGGTTTCACATGCCACCAACTCCACATTCACAGGCAACTTCAGCGCCACAGCCGTTTTCAGATAGCCCTCAATGCAAAGGCTCTAGACGCAAATATTGGTGTGAGAGCTAATTCAATCAAGGAAACACTGCATGTTGGTGAAGGGCATATTGAAGAAGGATCAGCCGAGTGGTTCTTGTGGGAGAACAACTCCATTTGGCTCACTAACTTCACACACCATCACGCTTCCAAGCAGCTCTCAAGGAAACTCAGTTTTCACACTCTATGCTTAGTGCCCTTTGAGTGCATTATCTAGGAATGAATCTATTAGAGCATCCCACACAAACGAATGCTCCACATGCGGGTTTCACATGCCACCAACTCCACATTCACAGGCAACTTCAGCGCCACAGCCGTTGTCAGATAGCCCTCAATGCAAAGGCTCTAGACGCAAATATTGGTGTGAGAGCTAATTCAATCAAGGAAACACTGCGTGTTGGTGAAGGGCATATTGAAGAAGGATCAGCCGAGTGGTTCTTGTGGGAGAACAACTCCATTTGGCTCACTAACTTCACACACCATCAGGCTTCCAAGCAGCTCTCAAGGAAACTCAGTTTTCACACTCTATGCTTAGTGCCCTTTGAGTGCATAGGACTGAAATGAAGCTTGGTGAGCATGCCACACAAACGAATGCTCCACATGCGGGTTTCACATGCCACCAACTCCACATTCACAGGCAACTTCAGCGCCACAGTCGTTTTCAGATAGCCCTCAATGCAAAGGCTCTAGACGCAAATATTGGTGTGAGAGCTAATTCAATCAAGGAAACACTGCATGTTGGTGAAGGGCATATTGAAGAAGGATCAGCCGAGTGGTTCTTGTGGGAGAACAACTCCATTTGGCTCACTAACTTCGCACACCATCAGGCTTCTAAGCAGCTCTCAAGGAAACTCAGTTTTCACACTCTATGCTTAGTGCCCTTTGAGTTCATTATCTAAGAATGAACCTGGTAGACCATCCCACACAAACGAATGCTCCACATGCGGGTTTCACATGCCACCAACTCCACATTCACAGGCAACTTCAGCGCCACAGCCGTTTTCAGATAGCCCTCAATGCAAAGGCTCTAGACGCAAATATTGGTGTGAGAGCTAATTCAATCGAGGAAACACTGCGTGTTGCTGAAGGGCATATTGAAGAAGGATCAGCCGAGTGGTTCTTGTGGGAGAACAACTCCATTTGGCTCACTAACTTCACACACCATCAGGCTTCCAAGCAGCTCTCAAGGAAACTCAGTTTTCACACTCTATGCTTAGTGACCTTTGAGTGCATAGGACTGAAATGAAGCTTGGTGAGCATGCCACACAAACGAATGCTCCACATGCGGGTTTCACATGCCACCAACTCCACATTCACAGGCAACTTCAGCGCCACAGCCGTTTTCAGATAGCCCTCAATGCAAAGGCTCTAGACGCAAATATTGGTGTGAGAGCTAATTCAATCAAGGAAACACTGCGTGTTGCTGAAGGGCATATTGAAGAAGGATCAGCCGAGTGGTTCTTGTGGGAGAACAACTCCATTTGGCTCACTAACTTCACACACCATCAGGCTTCCAAGCAGCTCTCAAGGAAACTCAGTTTTCACACTCTATGCTTAGTGCCCTTTGAGTGCCTAGGACTGAAATGAAGCTTGGTGAGCATCCCACACAAACGAATGCTCCACATGCGGGTTTCACATGTCACCAACTCCACATTCACAGGCAACTTCAGCGCCACAGCCGTTGTCAGATAGCCCTCAATGCAAAGGCTCTAGACGCAAATATTCGTTTGAGAGCTAATTCAATCAAGGAAACACTGCATGTTGGTGAAGGGCATATTGAAGAAGGATCAAGCAAGTGGTTCTTGTGGGAGAACAACTCCATTTGGCTCACTAACTTCACACACCATCAGGCTTCCAAGCAGCTCTCAAGGAAACTCAGTTTTCACACTCTAGGCTTAGTGCCCTTTGAGTGCATTATCTAGGAATGAATCTAGTAGAGCATCCCACACAAACGAATGCTCCACATGCGGGTTTCACATGCCACCAACTCCACATTCACAGGCAACTTCAGCGCCACAGCCGTTTTCAGATAGCCCTCAATGCAAAGGCTCTAGACGCAAATATTGGTGTGAGAGCTAATTCAATGAAGGAAACACTGCATGTTGGTGAAGGGCATATTGAAGAAGGATCAGCCGAGTGGTTCTTGTGGGAGAACAACTCCATTTGGCTCACTAACTTCACACACCATCAGGCTTCCAAGCAGCTCTCAAGGAAACTCAGTTTTCACACTCTATGCTTAGTGACCTTTGAGTGCCTAGGACTGAAATGAAGCTTGGTGAGCATCCCACACAAAAGAATGCTCCACATGCGGGTTTCACATGCCACCAACTCCACATTCACAGGCAACTTCAGCGCCACAGCCGTTTTCAGATAGCCCTCAATGCAAAGGCTCTAGACGCAAATATTGGTGTGAGAGCTAATTCAATCAAGGAAACACTGCGTGTTGGTGAAGGGCATATTGAAGAAGGATCAGCCGAGTGGTTCTTGTGGGAGAACAACTCCATTTGGCTCACTAACTTCACACACCATCAGGCTTCCAAGCAGCTCTCAAGGAAACTCAGTTTTCACACTCTATGCTTAGTGACCTTTGAGTGCCTAGGACTGAAATGAAGCTTGGTGAGCATCCCACACAAACGAATGCTCCACATGCGGGTTTCACATGCCACCAACTCCACATTCACAGGCAACTTCAGCGCCACAGCCGTTGTCAGATAGCCCTCAATGCAAAGGCTCTAGACGCAAATATTCGTTTGAGAGCTAATTCAATCAAGGAAACACTGCATGTTGGTGAAGGGCATATTGAAGAAGGATCAACCAAGTGGTTCTTGTGGGAGAATAACTCCATTTGGCTCACTAACTTCACACACCATCAGGCTTCCAAGCAGCTCTCAAGGAAACTCAGTTTTCACACTCTAGGCTTAGTGCCCTTTGAGTGCATTATCTAGGAATGAATCTAGTAGAGCATCCCACACAAACGAATGCTCCACATGCGGGTTTCACATGCCACCAACTCCACATTCACAGGCAACTTCAGCGCCACAGCCGTTGTCAGATAGCCCTCAATGCAAAGGCTCTAGAGGCAAATATTGGTGTGAGAGCTAATTCAATCAAGGAAACACTGCATGTTGGTGAATGACATATTGAAGAAGGATCAGCCGAGTGGTTCTTGTGGGAGAACAACTCCATTTGGCTCACTAACTTCACACACCATCAGGCTTCCAAGCAGCTCTCAAGGAAACTCAGTTTTCACACTCTAGGCTTAATGTCCTTTGAGTGCCTAGGACTGAAATGAAGCTTGGTGAGCATCCCACACAAACGAATGCTCCACATGCGGGTTTCACATGCCACCAACTCCACATTCACCGACAACTTCAACGCCACAGCCGTTTTCAGATAGCCCTCAATGCAAAGGCTCTAGACGCAAATATTGGTGTGAGAGCTAATTCAATCAAGGAAACACTGCATGTTGGTGAAGGGCATATTGAAGAAGGATCAGCCGAGTGGTTCTTGTGGGAGAACAACTCCATTTGGCTCACTAACTTCACACACCATCAGGCTTCCAAGCAGCTCTCAAGGAAACTCAGTTTTCACACTCTATGCTTAGTGCCCTTTGAGTGCATAGGACTGAAATGAAGCTTGGTGAGCATGCCACACAAACGAATGCTCCACATGCGGGTTTCACATGCCACCAACTCCACATTCACAGGCAACTTCAGCGCCACAGTCGTTTTCAGATAGCCCTCAATGCAAAGGCTCTAGACGCAAATATTGGTGTGAGAGCTAATTCAATCAAGGAAACACTGCATGTTGGTGAAGGGCATATTGAAGAAGGATCAGCCGAGTGGTTCTTGTGGGAGAACAACTCCATTTGGCTCACTAACTTCACACACCATCAGGGTTCCAAGCAGCTCTCAAGGAAACTCAGTTTTCACACTCTAGGCTTAGTGCCCTTTGAGTGCCTAGGACTGAAATGAAGCTTGGTGAGCATCCCACACAAACGAATGCTCCACATGCGGGTTTCACATGCCACCAACTCCACATTCTCAGGCAACTTCAACGCCACAGCCATTTTCAGATAGCCCTCAATGCAAAGGCTCTAGACGCAAATATTGGTGTGAGAGCTAATCCAATCAAGGAAACACTGCAAATTGGTGAATGACATATTGAAGAAGGATCAGCCGAGTGGTTCTTGTGGGAGAACAACTCCATTTGGCTCACTAACTTCACACACCATCAGGCTTCCAAGCAGCTCTCAAGGAATCTCAGTTTTCACACTCTATGCTTAGTGCTCTTTCACTGCATTATCTAGAAACGAACCTGGTAGAGCATTCCACACAAAAGAATGCTCCACATGCGGGTTTCACATGCCACCAACTCCACATTCACAGGCAACTTCAGCGCCACAGCCGTTTTCAGATAGCCCTCAATGCAAAGGCTCTAGACGCAAATATTGGTGTGAGAGCTAATTCAATCAAGGAAACACTGCATGTTGGTGAAGGGCATATTGAAGAAGGATCAGCCGAGTGGTTCTTGTGGGAGAACAACTCCATTTGGCTCACTAACTTCACACACCATCACGCTTCCAAGCAGCTCTCAAGGAAACTCAGTTTTCACACTCTATGCTTAGTGCCCTTTGAGTGCATTATCTAGGAATGAATCTATTAGAGCATCCCACACAAACGAATGCTCCACATGCGGGTTTCACATGCCACCAACTCCACATTCACAGGCAACTTCAGCGCCACAGCCGTTGTCAGATAGCCCTCAATGCAAAGGCTCTAGACGCAAATATTGGTGTGAGAGCTAATTCAATCAAGGAAACACTGCGTGTTGGTGAAGGGCATATTGAAGAAGGATCAGCCGAGTGGTTCTTGTGGGAGAACAACTCCATTTGGCTCACTAACTTCACACACCATCAGGCTTCCAAGCAGCTCTCAAGGAAACTCAGTTTTCACACTCTATGCTTAGTGCCCTTTGAGTGCATAGGACTGAAATGAAGCTTGGTGAGCATGCCACACAAACGAATGCTCCACATGCGGGTTTCACATGCCACCAACTCCACATTCACAGGCAACTTCAGCGCCACAGTCGTTTTCAGATAGCCCTCAATGCAAAGGCTCTAGACGCAAATATTGGTGTGAGAGCTAATTCAATCAAGGAAACACTGCATGTTGGTGAAGGGCATATTGAAGAAGGATCAGCCGAGTGGTTCTTGTGGGAGAACAACTCCATTTGGCTCACTAACTTCGCACACCATCAGGCTTCTAAGCAGCTCTCAAGGAAACTCAGTTTTCACACTCTATGCTTAGTGCCCTTTGAGTTCATTATCTAAGAATGAACCTGGTAGACCATCCCACACAAACGAATGCTCCACATGCGGGTTTCACATGCCACCAACTCCACATTCACAGGCAACTTCAGCGCCACAGCCGTTTTCAGATAGCCCTCAATGCAAAGGCTCTAGACGCAAATATTGGTGTGAGAGCTAATTCAATCGAGGAAACACTGCGTGTTGCTGAAGGGCATATTGAAGAAGGATCAGCCGAGTGGTTCTTGTGGGAGAACAACTCCATTTGGCTCACTAACTTCACACACCATCAGGCTTCCAAGCAGCTCTCAAGGAAACTCAGTTTTCACACTCTATGCTTAGTGACCTTTGAGTGCATAGGACTGAAATGAAGCTTGGTGAGCATGCCACACAAACGAATGCTCCACATGCGGGTTTCACATGCCACCAACTCCACATTCACAGGCAACTTCAGCGCCACAGCCGTTTTCAGATAGCCCTCAATGCAAAGGCTCTAGACGCAAATATTGGTGTGAGAGCTAATTCAATCAAGGAAACACTGCGTGTTGCTGAAGGGCATATTGAAGAAGGATCAGCCGAGTGGTTCTTGTGGGAGAACAACTCCATTTGGCTCACTAACTTCACACACCATCAGGCTTCCAAGCAGCTCTCAAGGAAACTCAGTTTTCACACTCTATGCTTAGTGCCCTTTGAGTGCCTAGGACTGAAATGAAGCTTGGTGAGCATCCCACACAAACGAATGCTCCACATGCGGGTTTCACATGTCACCAACTCCACATTCACAGGCAACTTCAGCGCCACAGCCGTTGTCAGATAGCCCTCAATGCAAAGGCTCTAGACGCAAATATTCGTTTGAGAGCTAATTCAATCAAGGAAACACTGCATGTTGGTGAAGGGCATATTGAAGAAGGATCAAGCAAGTGGTTCTTGTGGGAGAACAACTCCATTTGGCTCACTAACTTCACACACCATCAGGCTTCCAAGCAGCTCTCAAGGAAACTCAGTTTTCACACTCTAGGCTTAGTGCCCTTTGAGTGCATTATCTAGGAATGAATCTAGTAGAGCATCCCACACAAACGAATGCTCCACATGCGGGTTTCACATGCCACCAACTCCACATTCACAGGCAACTTCAGCGCCACAGCCGTTTTCAGATAGCCCTCAATGCAAAGGCTCTAGACGCAAATATTGGTGTGAGAGCTAATTCAATGAAGGAAACACTGCATGTTGGTGAAGGGCATATTGAAGAAGGATCAGCCGAGTGGTTCTTGTGGGAGAACAACTCCATTTGGCTCACTAACTTCACACACCATCAGGCTTCCAAGCAGCTCTCAAGGAAACTCAGTTTTCACACTCTATGCTTAGTGACCTTTGAGTGCCTAGGACTGAAATGAAGCTTGGTGAGCATCCCACACAAAAGAATGCTCCACATGCGGGTTTCACATGCCACCAACTCCACATTCACAGGCAACTTCAGCGCCACAGCCGTTTTCAGATAGCCCTCAATGCAAAGGCTCTAGACGCAAATATTGGTGTGAGAGCTAATTCAATCAAGGAAACACTGCGTGTTGGTGAAGGGCATATTGAAGAAGGATCAGCCGAGTGGTTCTTGTGGGAGAACAACTCCATTTGGCTCACTAACTTCACACACCATCAGGCTTCCAAGCAGCTCTCAAGGAAACTCAGTTTTCACACTCTATGCTTAGTGACCTTTGAGTGCCTAGGACTGAAATGAAGCTTGGTGAGCATCCCACACAAACGAATGCTCCACATGCGGGTTTCACATGCCACCAACTCCACATTCACAGGCAACTTCAGCGCCACAGCCGTTGTCAGATAGCCCTCAATGCAAAGGCTCTAGACGCAAATATTCGTTTGAGAGCTAATTCAATCAAGGAAACACTGCATGTTGGTGAAGGGCATATTGAAGAAGGATCAAGCAAGTGGTTCTTGTGGGAGAACAACTCCATTTGGCTCACTAACTTCACACACCATCAGGCTTCCAAGCAGCTCTCAAGGAAACTCAGTTTTCACACTCTAGGCTTAGTGCCCTTTGAGTGCATTATCTAGGAATGAATCTAGTAGAGCATCCCACACAAACGAATGCTCCACATGCGGGTTTCACATGCCACCAACTCCACATTCACAGGCAACTTCAGCGCCACAGCCGTTTTCAGATAGCCCTCAATGCAAAGGCTCTAGACGCAAATATTGGTGTGAGAGCTAATTCAATGAAGGAAACACTGCATGTTGGTGAAGGGCATATTGAAGAAGGATCAGCCGAGTGGTTCTTGTGGGAGAACAACTCCATTTGGCTCACTAACTTCACACACCATCAGGCTTCCAAGCAGCTCTCAAGGAAACTCAGTTTTCACACTCTATGCTTAGTGACCTTTGAGTGCCTAGGACTGAAATGAAGCTTGGTGAGCATCCCACACAAAAGAATGCTCCACATGCGGGTTTCACATGCCACCAACTCCACATTCACAGGCAACTTCAACGCCACAGCCATTTTCAGATAGCCCTCAATGCAAAGGCTCTAGACGCAAATATTGGTGTGAGAGCTAATTCAATCAAGGAAACACTGCATGTTGGTGAAGGGCATATTGAAGAAGGATCAGCCGAGTGGTTCTTGTGGGAGAACAACTCCATTTGGCTCACTAACTTCACACACCATCAGGCTTCTAAGCAGCTCTCAAGGAAACTCAGTTTTCACACTCTATGCTTAGTGCCCTTTGAGTTCATTATCTAAGAATGAACCTGGTAGACCATCCCACACAAACGAATGCTCCACATGCGGGTTTCACATGCCACCAACTCCACATTCACAGGCAACTTCAGCGCCACAGCCGTTTTCAGATAGCCCTCAATGCAAAGGCTCTAGACGCAAATATTGGTGTGAGAGCTAATTCAATCAAGGAAACACTGCATGTTGGTGAAGGGCATATTGAAGAAGGATCAGCCGAGTGGTTCTTGTGGGAGAACAACTCCATTTGGCTCACTAACTTCACACACCATCAGGCTTCCAAGCAGCTCTCAAGGAAACTCAGTTTTCACACTCTATGCTTAGTGACCTTTGAGTGCCTAGGACTGAAATGAAGCATGGTGAGCATCCCACACAAATGAATGCTCCACATGCGGGTTTCACATGCGAACAACTCCACATTCACAGGCAACTTCAGCGCCACAGCCGTTGTCAGATAGCCCTCAATGCAAAGGCTCTAGACTCAAATATTCGTTTGAGAGCTAATTCAATCAAGGAAACAATACATGTTGGTGAAGGGCATATTGAAGAAGGATCAACCAAGTGGTTCTTGTGGGAGAACAACTCCATTTGGCTCACTAACTTCACACACCATCATGCTTCCAAGCAGCTCTCAAGGAAACTCAGTTTTCACACTCTAGGCTTAGTGCCCTTTGAGTGCATTATCTTGGAACGAATCTAGTAGAGCATCCCACACAAACGAATGCTCCACATGCGGGTTTCACATGCCACCAACTCCAAATTCACAGGCAACTTCAGCGCCACAGCCGTTTTCAGATAGCCCTCAATGCAAAGGCTCTAGACGCAAATATTGGTGTGAGAGCTAATTCAATCAAGGAAACACTGCATGTTGGTGAATGACATATTGAAGAAGGATCAGCCGAGTGGTTCTTGTGGGAGAACAACTCCATTTGGCTCACTAACTTCACACACCATCAGGCTTCTAAGCAGCTCTCAAGGAAACTCAGTTTTCACACTCTATGCTTAGTGCCCTTTGAGTTCATTATCTAAGAATGAACCTGGTAGACCATCCCACACAAACGAATGCTCCACATGCGGGTTTCACATGCCACCAACTCCACATTCACAGGCAACTTCAGCGCCACAGCCGTTTTCAGATAGCCCTCAATGCAAAGGCTCTAGACGCAAATATTGGTGTGAGAGCTAATTCAATCAAGGAAACACTGCATGTTGGTGAAGGGCATATTGAAGAAGGATCAGCCGAGTGGTTCTTGTGGGAGAACAACTCCATTTGGCTCACTAACTTCGCACACCATCAGGCTTCTAAGCAGCTCTCAAGGAAACTCAGTTTTCACACTCTATGCTTAGTGCCCTTTGAGTTCATTATCTAAGAATGAACCTGGTAGACCATCCCACACAAACGAATGCTCCACATGCGGGTTTCACATCCCACCAACTCCACATTCACAGGCAACTTCAGCGCCACAGCCGTTGTCAGATAGCCCTCAATGCAAAGGCTCTAGACTCAAATATTCGTTTGAGAGCTAATTCAATCAAGGAAACACTGCATGTTGGTGAAGGGCATATTGAAGAAGGATCAACCAAGTGGTTCTTGTGGGAGAACAACTCCATTTGGCTCACTAACTTCACACACCATCAGGCTTCCAAGCAGCTCTCAAGGAAACTCAGTTTTCACACTCTATGCTTAGTGCCCTTAGAGTGCATTATCTAGGAATGAATCTAGTAGAGCATCCCACACAAACGAATGCTCCACATGCGGGTTTCACATGCCACCAACTCCACATTCACAGGCAACTTCAGCGCCACAGCCGTTTTCAGATAGCCCTCAATGCAAAGGCTCTAGACGCAAATATTGGTGTGAGAGCTAATTCAATCGAGGAAACACTGCGTGTTGCTGAAGGGCATATTGAAGAAGGATCAGCCGAGTGGTTCTTGTGGGAGAACAACTCCATTTGGCTCACTAACTTCACACCATCAGGCTTCCAAGCAGCTCTCAAGGAAACTCAGTTTTCACACTCTATGCTTAGTGCCCTTTCACTGCATTATCTAGAAATGAACCTGGTAGAGCATCCCACACAAACGAATGCTCCACATGCGGGTTTCACATGCCACCAACTCCACATTCACAGGCAACTTCAGCGCCACAGCCGTTTTCAGATAGCCCTCAATGCAAAGGCTCTAGACGCAAATATTGGTGTGAGAGCTAATTCAATCAAGGAAACACTGCGTGTTGCTGAAGGGCATATTGAAGAAGGATCAGCCGAGTGGTTCTTGTGGGAGAACAACTCCATTTGGCTCACTAACTTCACACACCATCAGGCTTCCAAGCAGCTCTCAAGGAAACTCAGTTTTCACACTCTATGCTTAGTGCCCTTTGAGTGCCTAGGACTGAAATGAAGCTTGGTGAGCATCCCACACAAACGAATGCTCCACATGCGGGTTTCACATGCCACCAACTCCACATTCACAGGCAACTTCAGCGCCACAGCCGTTGTCAGATAGCCCTCAATGCAAAGGCTCTAGACGCAAATATTCGTTTGAGAGCTAATTCAATCAAGGAAACACTGCATGTTGGTGAAGGGCATATTGAAGAAGGATCAAGCAAGTGGTTCTTGTGGGAGAACAACTCCATTTGGCTCACTAACTTCACACACCATCAGGCTTCCAAGCAGCTCTCAAGGAAACTCAGTTTTCACACTCTAGGCTTAGTGCCCTTTGAGTGCATTATCTAGGAATGAATCTAGTAGAGCATCCCACACAAACGAATGCTCCACATGCGGGTTTCACATGCCACCAACTCCACATTCACAGGCAACTTCAACGCCACAGCCATTTTCAGATAGCCCTCAATGCAAAGGCTCTAGACGCAAATATTGGTGTGAGAGCTAATTCAATCAAGGAAACACTGCATGTTGGTGAAGGGCATATTGAAGAAGGATCAACCAAGTGGTTCTTGTGGGAGAACAACTCCATTTGGCTCACTAACTTCACACACCATCAGGCTTCCAAGCAGCTCTAAAGGAAACTCAGTTTTCACACTCTATGCTTAGTGACCTTTGAGTACTTAGGACTGAAATGAAGCTTGGTGAGCATGCCACACAAACGAATGCTCCACATGCGGGTTTCACATGCCACCAACTCCACATTCACAGGCAACTTCAGCGCCACAGTCGTTTTCAGATAGCCCTCAATGCAAATGCTCTAGACGCAAATATTGGTGTGAGAGCTAATTCAATCAAGGAAACACTGCATGTTGGTGAAGGGCATATTGAAGAAGGATCAGCCGAGTGGTTCTTGTGGGAGAACAACTCCATTTGGCTCACTAACTTCGCACACCATCAGGCTTCTAAGCAGCTCTCAAGGAAACTCAGTTTTCACACTCTATGCTTAGTGCCCTTTGAGTTCATTATCTAAGAATGAACCTGGTAGACCATCCCACACAAACGAATGCTCCACATGCGGGTTTCACATGCCACCAACTCCACATTCACAGGCAACTTCAGCGCCACAGCCGTTGTCAGATAGCCCTCAATGCAAAGGCTCTAGACTCAAATATTCGTTTGAGAGCTAATTCAATCAAGGAAACACTGCATGTTGGTGAAGGGCATATTGAAGAAGGATCAACCAAGTGGTTCTTGTGGGAGAACAACTCCATTTGGCTCACTAACTTCACACACCATCAGGCTTCCAAGCAGCTCTCAAGGAAACTCAGTTTTCACACTCTATGCTTAGTGCCCTTTGAGTGCATTATCTAGGAATGAATCTAGTAGAGCATCCCACACAAACGAATGCTCCACATGCGGGTTTCACATGCCACCAACTCCACATTCACAGGCAACTTCAGCGCCACAGCCGTTTTCAGATAGCCCTCAATGCAAAGGCTCTAGACGCAAATATTGGTGTGAGAGCTAATTCAATCGAGGAAACACTGCGTGTTGCTGAAGGGCATATTGAAGAAGGATCAGCCGAGTGGTTCTTGTGGGAGAACAACTCCATTTGGCTCACTAACTTCACACACCATCAGGCTTCCAAGCAGCTCTCAAGGAAACTCAGTTTTCACACTCTATGCTTAGTGACCTTTGAGTGCATAGGACTGAAATGAAGCTTGGTGAGCATGCCACACAAACGAATGCTCCACATGCGGGTTTCACATGCCACCAACTCCACATTCACAGGCAACTTCAGCGCCACAGCCGTTTTCAGATAGCCCTCAATGCAAAGGCTCTAGACGCAAATATTGGTGTGAGAGCTAATTCAATCAAGGAAACACTGCGTGTTGCTGAAGGGCATATTGAAGAAGGATCAGCCGAGTGGTTCTTGTGGGAGAACAACTCCATTTGGCTCACTAACTTCACACACCATCAGGCTTCCAAGCAGCTCTCAAGGAAACTCAGTTTTCACACTCTATGCTTAGTGCCCTTTCACTGCATTATCTAGAAATGAACCTGGTAGAGCATCCCACACAAACGAATGCTCCACATGCGGGTTTCACATGCCACCAACTCCACATTCACAGGCAACTTCAGCGCCACAGCCGTTTTCAGATAGCCCTCAATGCAAAGGCTCTAGACGCAAATATTGGTGTGAGAGCTAATTCAATCAAGGAAACACTGCGTGTTGCTGAAGGGCATATTGAAGAAGGATCAGCCGAGTGGTTCTTGTGGGAGAACAACTCCATTTGGCTCACTAACTTCACACACCATCAGGCTTCCAAGCAGCTCTCAAGGAAACTCAGTTTTCACACTCTATGCTTAGTGCCCTTTCACTGCATTATCTAGAAATGAACCTGGTAGAGCATCCCACACAAACGAATGCTCCACATGCGGGTTTCACATGCCACCAACTCCACATTCACAGGCAACTTCAGCGCCACAGCCGTTTTCAGATAGCCCTCAATGCAAAGGCTCTAGACGCAAATATTGGTGTGAGAGCTAATTCAATCAAGGAAACACTGCGTGTTGCTGAAGGGCATATTGAAGAAGGATCAGCCGAGTGGTTCTTGTGGGAGAACAACTCCATTTGGCTCACTAACTTCACACACCATCAGGCTTCCAAGCAGCTCTCAAGGAAACTCAGTTTTCACACTCTATGCTTAGTGCCCTTTGAGTGCCTAGGACTGAAATGAAGCTTGGTGAGCATCCCACACAAACGAATGCTCCACATGCGGGTTTCACATGCCACCAACTCCACATTCACAGGCAACTTCAGCGCCACAGCCGTTGTCAGATAGCCCTCAATGCAAAGGCTCTAGACGCAAATATTCGTTTGAGAGCTAATTTAATCAAGGAAACACTGCATGTTGGTGAAGGGCATATTGAAGAAGGATCAAGCAAGTGGTTCTTGTGGGAGAACAACTCCATTTGGCTCACTAACTTCACACACCATCAGGCTTCCAAGCAGCTCTCAAGGAAACTCAGTTTTCACACTCTAGGCTTAGTGCCCTTTGAGTGCATTATCTAGGAATGAATCTAGTAGAGCATCCCACACAAACGAATGCTCCACATGCGGGTTTCACATGCCACCAACTCCACATTCACAGGCAACTTCAGCGCCACAGCCGTTTTCAGATAGCCCTCAATGCAAAGGCTCTAGACGCAAATATTGGTGTGAGAGCTAATTCAATGAAGGAAACACTGCGTGTTGGTGAAGGGCATATTGAAGAAGGATCAGCCGAGTGGTTCTTGTGGGAGAACAACTCCATTTGGCTCACTAACTTCACACACCATCAGGCTTCCAAGCAGCTCTCAAGGAAACTCAGTTTTCACACTCTATGCTTAGTGACCTTTGAGTGCCTAGGACTGAAATGAAGCTTGGTGAGCATCCCACACAAAAGAATGCTCCACATGCGGGTTTCACATGCCACCAACTCCACATTCACAGGCAACTTCAGCGCCACAGCCGTTTTCAGATAGCCCTCAATGCAAAGGCTCTAGACGCAAATATTGGTGTGAGAGCTAATTCAATCAAGGAAACACTGCGTGTTGGTGAAGGGCATATTGAAGAAGGATCAGCCGAGTGGTTCTTGTGGGAGAACAACTCCATTTGGCTCACTAACTTCACACACCATCAGGCTTCCAAGCAGCTCTCAAGGAAACTCAGTTTTCACACTCTATGCTTAGTGCCCTTTGAGTTCATTATCTAAGAATGAACCTGGTAGACCATCCCACACAAACGAATGCTCCACATGCGGGTTTCACATGCCACCAACTCCACATTCACAGGCAACTTCAGCGCCACAGCCGTTGTCAGATAGCCCTCAATGCAAAGGCTCTAGACTCAAATATTCGTTTGAGAGCTAATTCAATCAAGGAAACACTGCATGTTGGTGAAGGGCATATTGAAGAAGGATCAACCAAGTGGTTCTTGTGGGAGAACAACTCCATTTGGCTCACTAACTTCACACACCATCAGGCTTCCAAGCAGCTCTCAAGGAAACTCAGTTTTCACACTCTATGCTTAGTGCCCTTTGAGTGCATTATCTAGGAATGAATCTAGTAGAGCATCCCACACAAACGAATGCTCCACATGCGGGTTTCACATGCCACCAACTCCACATTCACAGGCAACTTCAGCGCCACAGCCGTTTTCAGATAGCCCTCAATGCAAAGGCTCTAGACGCAAATATTGGTGTGAGAGCTAATTCAATCGAGGAAACACTGCGTGTTGCTGAAGGGCATATTGAAGAAGGATCAGCCGAGTGGTTCTTGTGGGAGAACAACTCCATTTGGCTCACTAACTTCACACACCATCAGGCTTCCAAGCAGCTCTCAAGGAAACTCAGTTTTCACACTCTATGCTTAGTGACCTTTGAGTGCATAGGACTGAAATGAAGCTTGGTGAGCATGCCACACAAACGAATGCTCCACATGCGGGTTTCACATGCCACCAACTCCACATTCACAGGCAACTTCAGCGCCACAGCCGTTTTCAGATAGCCCTCAATGCAAAGGCTCTAGACGCAAATATTGGTGTGAGAGCTAATTCAATCAAGGAAACACTGCGTGTTGCTGAAGGGCATATTGAAGAAGGATCAGCCGAGTGGTTCTTGTGGGAGAACAACTCCATTTGGCTCACTAACTTCACACACCATCAGGCTTCCAAGCAGCTCTCAAGGAAACTCAGTTTTCACACTCTATGCTTAGTGCCCTTTCACTGCATTATCTAGAAATGAACCTGGTAGAGCATCCCACACAAACGAATGCTCCACATGCGGGTTTCACATGCCACCAACTCCACATTCACAGGCAACTTCAGCGCCACAGCCGTTTTCAGATAGCCCTCAATGCAAAGGCTCTAGACGCAAATATTGGTGTGAGAGCTAATTCAATCAAGGAAACACTGCGTGTTGCTGAAGGGCATATTGAAGAAGGATCAGCCGAGTGGTTCTTGTGGGAGAACAACTCCATTTGGCTCACTAACTTCACACACCATCAGGCTTCCAAGCAGCTCTCAAGGAAACTCAGTTTTCACACTCTATGCTTAGTGCCCTTTGAGTGCCTAGGACTGAAATGAAGCTTGGTGAGCATCCCACACAAACGAATGCTCCACATGCGGGTTTCACATGCCACCAACTCCACATTCACAGGCAACTTCAGCGCCACAGCCGTTGTCAGATAGCCCTCAATGCAAAGGCTCTAGACGCAAATATTCGTTTGAGAGCTAATTCAATCAAGGAAACACTGCATGTTGGTGAAGGGCATATTGAAGAAGGATCAAGCAAGTGGTTCTTGTGGGAGAACAACTCCATTTGGCTCACTAACTTCACACACCATCAGGCTTCCAAGCAGCTCTCAAGGAAACTCAGTTTTCACACTCTAGGCTTAGTGCCCTTTGAGTGCATTATCTAGGAATGAATCTAGTAGAGCATCC